>NC_056741.1:1726908180-1727070680 GCF_019279795.1 Protopterus annectens | reverse complement strand
CTGGGAACACATTTAGATATTGGAACTTTAAACAGAATCAAAAATTTTGGTAACTGAAATTGGTCATTAAGAGCAATCTGCAGAAAAAAAAAAAAATTTCCCAATTATTTTACATCTCCAACTCCCAATATCTTGCTTAAGCATTAATTCTATTTTATGAGGAGTAAAAAAGGTTCTAGTATAAATGTTAAAGAAAACAACTTCCATTGCAACAAAAGAGAAGTTTACTTTGAAGAAATTAGTATTAAGTTCTTATCATTTTCACTGGGAAGTTAATTCTTTTTTTATTCTATAATAATCTCAAAAATTATCTTTATAATATTTTTGTATTTTTTATTACTTTATATATTTTAGATAAGTACCATTTTTCCTATTACTGTTTGATTTTCTGTAAGAATCATAAATTCTGTAAATTTAGGGACAGTATCCTTGATAGTTATATGCATTAATTCTAGCTTACTAATATATTGCCTCAAAGCTCGTATTACAAAGACCAATACATCCTAAGCACTGGCGGCAGTGAAATGTTGTTACAGTGGACAGGGAATCTCATGTAGCTGAAATTCAACCAGCTGTGCAACCTAAATCGTTTATTCCTTGGCTGAGTTGAATAGAAACTGTTAAAAATGGCAGTGTGCTATCCGAAATTTCAAGCATAAGTGTTTCAGCTTTGTATTCAATACCAGTTCAACTTTTAGGTTTACTGATGATGGCTTGCTTCCAAACAATCACTCTCAGCTACTCATATTTTACCACTGAGCAAAAATATAATGTTTATAACTAAATAAATGGACTATTCCGGTGCTTCCATGATATATGCAGGTACAGTGATATAATACGTTCCTTGATTTTAATTAAAATGTATTGACAGTCTTTTGATAAGTAAGTTGATCTAGGGAATGTTTGATCAGATGGTTTTAAAGCTATGTTTTTGTGGAAGGGTATGTCCCCCACCCTCTGTGTAGGGGGCTACAGTTTTTGCACCCCTGCCATTATTATCTTCAGTATCTTTGTGAAAAGAAGCTAAGGAGAAATCCACATCTAATGATCCCTAGGTGAATCAGAGTGCTTTTGACAAATGGTCATAAAGCTGCAACAAATACTTTTTAAATGACAGAACCTTCATGCATTTGAGTTTTGCAACACATTTCACAACACACTCATCAGTCAGCCAATAAAATAAATAAGAGTATTACTAGGATTGCACTGTAGCAGAATGTATGTGTTTTGAAGTTTATATTACCTTTCAAAATGTCTCTTAGTAGAATTACTTTGCATTTTATGAGCCTCGTTTGCCTGGTTTTCATAAGCATATTCATTCAATCAGAGTTCATCTTCTTCATAATTCCCTCTACCATGTCACCATCTTTATTAAGTAAGCACCAGAAATTTGTTTCAGGGTGATATATGACAAGCAAACATTTCTTCTGATTCCACTGTGGTGTAAGTTGTACACAAAGTGATATTACTGCATGCACCAGGCATTTTATTTGAACAATGATGACAGAAGATAAAATATTTTAAAACATTAAATGTCATCAAATTTACTTTTTACATATGACTTTATTAAAAAATAAATCATTTATTGCAAATCTGTAGATGGCCTTCACTGTGCAGCATGTTTCTAAGCACAAGAAAAATGGATATGGGATAGGCTTGGACACTATCACAGCATTTTACCTCTGCCTGTTCTCCTACCCACTGTCAGTCTGCACATCTTTTTACTCAAAGTCATTGCTCATAAGACTGCCATAGTACATATAATAATTCTAGCTATGGAATACATGGGTGGTTTGGGAAAAAAATGGCTATTCTAAATGTAAAGTACTTACTGATTAAACTTTTGAATAACAATGATATCATAGGAATGTCTAGTTGATGCTTGCATGGAGGCTATGAACCTTCTTGCGTGGATGGACAGATGCAAAGTACTCAAGTGTAAATCACAATAACCATTTAATTCTTCTGAGCAGCAGCAGTTTTTTTCCTTCTCCAAACTGATATTTCTACACTGTAACAACATTGAAAGTCAAAAATGACCTTCTTAATCTGGACTTTAATGACCAGATTAGGAAGGGAAGACATCCCTGATCAGTATCAGCAAGAATCTATGATCCCTCATAAAATCATCAAAGGCTAGCTTTGAAAGAAAAATTGCCAAGGACTCCAAAGATAACCATAAGGCATTATTTAGCTATGTCAAGAATCTAAGTGGCAATTCTCAGATCTGCTCAGAGTTAGTGCAGAATGGCACAAAATGCACTGAACCGACTGATATCGCCAACATCCTGGCAGACAGGTTCAGTGCAAACTTCACCCCCTCTCACCCCGAAAAGGGCCCATAAACATACCGGAAGAATGTAGTGCCCCTGAAATCACAGACACTCAGGTTAAAACAGCCCTCTCCAAAGCCAAAAACACAGTATCAATGGGACTGGACAGTGTCCCAGGCTGCATCCTACACAAGCTCAAAGATGACCTAATCTCTCACCTAAACACACTGTTCAAATTCCACAGGCTATGTGCCCATAGAGTGGTGCACAGGAATGGTAATTCCACTCCACAAAGGTGGAGCCACAACAGACCCCGGGAACTATTGCCCTGTAAGCCTGACTAGCTCGGTCTGCAAGGCTATGGAGCGCATCATCATGTATCTCATTAACAGAGACATTGGGAACCTCCAAACACTGGACCCTACCCAGTTAGGCTTTGTTAAGGGCAGATCATGCCTCCTAAACCTGGTGGACTTCTTTGAGACAGTTACCAAGGCTATAGATAGGGAAAAGTGGTCCACACAGCCTACCAAGACCCTGCAAAGGCCTTCAACACCATTTCCCATTCTGGTATTATAGACAAGCTCACCAGCCTGAACATAAACCCCTACGTCACAAGATGGGTTGCCGACTGGCTCATGGACAGAACCCACATGGTAAGAGTTGCGGGAGCTAGGTCTGACTCTAAACCGGATACAAGTGGCATTCCCAAGGGCTCAGTCCTGGGACCCCTCCTGTTCAGCATATACTTCTCAGAGGTACAGGCAATCACACTCCTGGCTGACCAAGTTTGTAGATGACTGCAAATTAGGGGCTATAATTGACTCTCCGGCTGACGCAGACATCCTACAAAAGGGTCTCACTGAGACAAATACCTGGTGTCAAAACCATGGCCTCAAGCTAAATGCAATGAAGTGCATAGTCATCCTCTTTCAAAAAAAACAAAGTGCCCACAAACTAGCACATTGGTGGTAGCCCCCTAAATATGGAAGATGTAATAAGGGATCTGGGGACCCAAGTAGATAGTAATCTCTCCTTTGATAATCACATTGCCAAAGTGGTTAGAAAATCCTTCTATGTGGCCCACCTAATCACAAAAGGGTTTGCATCCAGATCAAAAGAGGTCATTGTGCCCCTCTATGCATCACTCATCAGACCCTTCATAGAGTACAACGGCCCATTTGGAATGTATCTTACAAGGCACCTGCAACAAAGAGGATCACTTGCCTCAAACAGATGCCCTATGCAGCTCGACTGAAGAAACTCCAGCTCTACTCATTTGCATACCGTCTACTCAGAGGTGATCTCTGCCTGACATACAAGGCCATGTCCAACCCAGAATTGATGGACATGCTCCACCTAAAGAAAACATTATCCCCTTGAGCCACACGCCCTAGGGATCTAAACCTCACCACAACAATAAACAGGACATGCTGGAGGGATACATTCATGTCCCAGAGACTTCCCATGTTCTGGAACAAGATTCCAATCTACATTAGGCAGAGCTCTTCACTAACACTCTTCAAGAGAAGCCTTAACGAGTGGATGGGAAACAGAATGTTTACCCCGGGGATCACTTCAGTGGCTGTGCTGGACAGAAGCACAGGGAACTAATCTAAAGGGTGGAAAAAGCCAACACATTCCGGCTAGGCTTATAAATGCCTTTGGGCAGGTAGGCCAGCCATGAACCTATGAACCTATAAAGAAAGATGAACATACTTTCCTGTGCTGGTGTATACTGTTTAGTGGTTTGTAAGCAATCTTGCATAACAATAACAGTAAACTAGAACAATTTCCCTGCTATTCAGTATTTGTGTGTGCTGTCTAAACAGGTGAGATGGTACAAAATGATCTCTGTCATTTCCACAGTTCATCACATCATTAACTATAACAAGAATAATGTGACAAAGTAAGCCAAGGTTTGTACATAAATTCAAGGCCATTATTTTCCTTTAATCAAACAATTAGAAATATAGCAGTCCTGAGCATATGTTGAAATGCCATTCTGCATATCATTTCAGAAATTCCTATGATAATTGAATGTTCTTCACTTACTTCAGTGGTATTTCTGATATACTTGTTCAGCGAGGGTGCTCTATTTTTTATTTTTTATTTTTTTTTTGCAGAAAATTTCACTGTGATGTTGTGCAGCTTGCTGGTTAATATTATTGATGCTTAGAGCTAAGATGCCAATACTAGTTTATATTGAAATATTAAAATCAGCAATTCTGTTCATGTTAATAAAAGTAAGAGTGTTTTTGAAGCAGGAAACCCTAAAGCATATAGTGTGGGTTTGTGATAATCTAGTAATATAATAATACTGTTATGAATTTCCACTTTGTAAAATGCCAGAAGTCATTTGGTGTTTCCTTGGATGACAAAAAAACAGTCTGGGTATGCAAATATATATTCTGTCCCTCCTAATTGTCTGCTTCTAAGTAGATTATCTCCTGCTTCAATATATTTGGATGTTAAATGCAGAAGGCAGGAGTTGGTAGTGTAAAACTAGCTTTTTTTTAAGTTAGTTCTGTACTTCTTCCTGGTGTATACAGTTGCCTCTATGCAGCTATTAACATGCTTGTACAGGGTTTCTGTGAAGAGTTCCATGAAGGCAGCAGTATTCTCAGGGTTTAAGGTGGCTTGAAATGTTGCCAGGTTATCATTTGATTGTAGGAAGTTAGACTTAGAGTAGTTGCTGAATACTCCAGGGTTTTGTGGTCTGACATTACCAGAGAAGACATTACACTAGGGGGTGTGCAGCACTCTCACATATTAGTGAGGACCAGATCCAGTCTCTTTGCAACCCTGTTCAATGTATTGAATCTGGTCAAGGAAGTTTGTGTTTACAAAATCCAGGAATTGTTGTGCCTGTATGCTTGGTGTTGTATATGATTCCTGGCCAATAGTGGGATAATGAAAGTCGCCCATGCATATGGTATTGGGTTGGATAGTGAGTGTTTCCAATAAGTTTAAATATATGGTATAAGTTTCCTGGGTCATACGTGGGGGCATATAACTTTGCAAGGAAGTGGTATTGTATTTTGCTTATGGTCATTTGAACATGGAGAAGTTGAAGTGCATTGCCCTGTTTGACCAGCATTGAGGTATCCATAAAGACATTCTGAAAAGCTCCAATAGTAGCATTTGAAGGAGGTGTAAGCACACTTGGCATACATAGTGAGGCTGGCTGAGCTGTCTCTGAGAATGAAAGAAATAAATGTATCTTCCTGGTGAGCAAGCATAATTCTGTAATAGCATCAACAATGTCTCCCTTTTTGCGGGTATAAATGTGAAACCTTTCTGTAACCCACACATTTCAGATGTGTCAAGTGCATAGTGAGACATATTAACCACAGTACCATTCACACTCATTGCCTTAATCTTCTGTGAGTCACTGGCAAATGAGTATTCTTCCCACCACCGCATCATCTTCCTCTTTGAGTCCTGTTTTGCTGTTTTTTGGGGGATATAAAGTGGTGCATTTTGTAGAAGCACAGGTAAATCTAAAGGCTCTAAAGCAGTTACATCTTTCACAACCATGGGTGTGGTTGCTCTGTCATACACAAGGATTTGTTGGTGGTTGTCATGGGATCTTTCTGCTATGTTCTGGGCTAATTCATAGGTTCATAGGTAGGTACTAGACTACTGGCTCCAGGGCCAATATAAGCCTACCCAAAAAAGGCACCCTAGCTTTTGCCACAAAAGAAAATTATTTTCCTGTGCCCCTGTCAAGCAGAGCCACAGAGATGATCCCAAGGGTGAATTTCCTATTTCCCATCCAGTCATCAAGATTTTTCTTGAAGAGAGCTAATGAGGAGCTTTGTTTGATATAGATAGGTAGTTTGTTCCAGAGTATGGGAAGTTTCTGGGACAGGAATCTATCCCTCCAACATGTTCTGTTTATTGTGGTGACAAGGTTTAGGTCCCTAGAGTGTGTAGCTCAGAAGGATTGGGATTTCTTTAAGTGGAACATGTCCAACAGCTCTGGGTTTGACATAGCTTTGTATGTTAGGCCGAGATTGCCTCTGAGTAGGCGATATGTGATGGAGTAAAGCTGGAGTTTTTTGAGACGGTCTGCATAGGGCATCTGTTTGAGGCTGGTAATTCTCTTTGTGAGGAATTTCTGTGGTCTTTCCAGTTGTTGTAGATGTCTTGTGAGGTACATACCAAAAGGGTCATTGTACTCTATAATGGGTCTAATGACTGATGAGTAGAGAGGAACAATGACCTCTTTTTTCCTGGATGAGAAACCTTTTGTGATGAGGTGTGCCACGTAGAAAGATTTCCTGACTACTGTGGCAATGTGATTATCAAATGAGAGACTACTGTCCACCTGTGTCCCAAGATCTCTTATCACAATTTTGGTGTTAAGTAGACTAACACCTATGTGGTAGCTCATGTGTACAGAGTTTTTACCAAAAGGAATGACAATGCAGGTTTTGGCATTGAGCTTGAGGCCATGGCTTTGACACCAGGCATCTGTCTCAGTGAGGCCCTTTTGTAGGATACCCACATAGTTAGGAGTTTCAATTATGGCTCCTAGTTTGCAGTCATCTGAGAACTTCATTAGCCAAAGACCTTCTGTGTTAGCCTGCACTTCAGAAAAGTAGGTACCAAACAGGAGAGGACCCAGGACTGAACCCTGTGGTACTCTACTTGTCACTGGTCTGAAGTCGGATTTGGAGTCTGCTACTTTCACAGTGTAGGTTCTGTCAATGAGCCAGTTGGCAACCCATCTTGTGACATAGGGATTTGTACCTAGTTTAGTGAGTTTATCTATAATTCCAGAGTGGAGGATGGTGTCAAAAGCCTTGACGAGATCTAGATAGGCTGTGTGAACCATCTTACCCTCATCTACAGCTTTGGTGACTACTTCAAAGAAGTCTATCAGGTTTAGGAGACATGATCTGCCTTTTACAAAGCCAAACTGGGTAGGGTCTAGAGTTTGGAGATTACCAATGTCTTTGTTTCTAAGTTCCATGATGATAGGTTCCATGGCCTTACAGACCAGGTTCGTTAGGCTAATGGGGCAGTAGTTCCCCGGGTCCATGGTGGCTCCCCCTTTGTGGAGTGGGATAACCGTCACTGTGTGCCATTCACTGAGAACAAAGCCTGAGGTGAGGCTATGACTGAACATGGTACTTAGGTGGGGTGCTAGTTCATTCTACAGTTCATGTAGAACGCAGCCTGGGATGTTGTCAGGTCCCATGGATGCTGTGTTCTTAGCTTTGGAGAGAGTGTTTTTTACCTGTACAGCCATGATTATAGGAACTTTGCATTCTTCCGGTATAGAGATGGGCCCTTTAGGGGGTGAGGGGGGGGTAAAGTTAGCACTGAACCTATCTGCCAGGATGTTGGCAATATCAGTTGGTTCTGTATATTTAGTGCCATTGTGCTGTAACTCAGAGCAGATCTGAGTGTTGCCATTGAAATTCTTGACATAGCCATAGAATGCTTTGTGGTTGTCTTTAGAATCAGTGGCAATTTTGTTTTCATAACTAGCTTTGGAGGATTTTATGAGGGATCTCAGCTTCTTACTTAAAATACCTTCCTGAAATTAAAATCTTTTCTATCCCATTTCAACTTCCAACATTTCATTGAATTAAGTTTCTGTTCAAAAGCTATAACCTTATCATGCACTTCATTAAATTTCGCCTGCTATATGAAAAACAAGGAGTGTTCTGTAATTTTTTTTGTTGTAATGACCATATATATGTATAAGAAGCTGTCTTACAATATCAGAAAAACTCATTCATTAATTATATGTAATCTAGTCCCAGTTTTATGTTCAATGCTTACTAATAGAAAGTCCAGCCACTATAGTACCACTCAGCGGCCAGGCTTTCTATTGGTATATGCTGAGGAACAGAGTAAAATATATGAAAAATCAGGTGCATTCTGCAAAACTAAACAAACAGTAACCTATCTCATCTTCCTTATATTTTAGCATTGTCCCTTGTAAAAACAGTTTTTTTTAATTGCTAAATAAATAAATTGAATTTTTCTTCATTGCTTCTCCTGCACTGCACTGATGTACTGGCAAACATGGGAACATAAGCCCCATATGCATATGCTGTACATCGGTATAGGGAAGAGAATGCTGAAGATGACTGAAGTGATCTTATACAAATACATTACTTAAGAAAGGTGATCAGTTTTTTTCTTAAATAATGTAATTGAATAATAGCAATAATCAACTGCTGTTTGTGGATATATCAAGATTTACCCACAGTTAGCTTTATTTAATCACTTGGGCTTTGCCCTACTGATCAAACCACACCATCTCTGGGTAAATCTTAATATACCTGCACACAGTCATGGATTATTACTTAATTAGCCCCATACAAAGCCCTTTCAGCTCCAACTTACATGAGTCACACCTAATTCCTACCTGTAGAGTTCATGATATAAAGGTGTTGATATCCTCCTGGATGTCATACATTTTGTCCTTTGCTATTAGGGAATCAAGCCAGCAAAGTTAGCTACTGTTAGTTTTACCTGTAAGGACAAAGGGGCAGGTGACTGCATTGTGGTCTGTTCAGAGGGGAGGAGGATGCTAATAATATCTCTCTCTCTTTTTCTTTCCCCTGAAATGCTTCAGTCTAAGTAAGGCAGTAATGTAATTTGCAAGCACTCAGTCTGCTGGGGGTTATAAAAGAAAATCCTGTGTCCCAAGGGTGTTGTTATCAGTAGACATCATGAAGCTAAAAATTCCACATTATGTCAGATAAAACTTTCTATGTCCAAATGTGCATCCCTGTGTTTGGAACAGACCTGTCCCTGTAAGACTCTAAGGTCACATTAATAGCCTAAGGGCTGGGATGTTTCCTGGTTTGTAAGGAGACAAAGTCATTAAGTAGCTGGGTGAAAATGTATTCCTCTGTTCAAATGTATTTCCAGTGGTAATCTGGCATATGGAGTCTCAAACACAACTCAAAATGCCTTTTCATTTCCTATTTCCTTTTGCTCAACACAACCCTTTCTCAGGGGCTGTTTCACTAAAATGTCTACTTCTACTTTATGAAAACAGCTTGCATTATGAAAGTACATGTAATCTGTAAATCCCCTTAAAATATGGGCATGCCTCTTAGAGACACTACTCTCCTCTATTCATAGCACATCATCATTTAATTCCTTAAAGCATCACTTAACAATAATCTTTAACCTAGGGAACTAAAGCCATGAATATATAATGTGACACAGTTAATATTTAATATTAAAACAGAAGGAACAATTTAGATAGTTTGTATTAGGGCTGGTATAACATTGTCAAACAGTGTTAAAACTCATAAAATTCAGAAGACAGGGATACAGTAATCCTATTCACCAATATCCATTTTAAATATTAAATGGTCAGACAAGTGTATGGTTATTTATCTTGGTACATTTTGGCTCCTTTGGCTGTGAATGTTCAATGAATTTTTTAATTCCCCTTGATATCAGCTAATGATTTATGGCATTTTTTCCTAAGCAATAATGTACAACATAGCAGAACATTAATGACTTCTAAAACTAAGGCAATTGACTTTTCTTCTGGATATCAACAGGATGAAAACAGCTCACAGTTGAACATACTGGCTAAAAATATTTTCAGTAGTATACTTTATATCCAGATTTTGGCCATTACCTTAAGTCAACAACTGAACTTTGACTTGCACATTAAATTAAACCAGTCACTCTTAAAACTTAGCAAAAACTGAAACTGTTTAAAAAAAACAAAATATCATACCACAGTTGGAATTAAAAGTACCTCATTAATATGTACACTCTTTTTTTGCCTCTTCCCCTAAGCAAGGAAATAACAGGAAAGATAACTCTGCTTCGAAACATGTACTATACCCTGCTGAAATATCTGTACAGCATTGAACATACTGAGTGCAGTAGACTATGATATGATTTATATCCAGCTATGTCACACTCACATGTATTCAACTACAATGATTTCTATGGGTTAAATTGTATTATTGAATGGTATAACAAAAAGGAAATAAAGTCTTACTGACCATCTTTTTGCAAACATCCCCCTTTTGATAATCACAATCAGCACTTGACATTGTTATTATCATTTCGTTAAATAATGGAATAATTTTACGCTTGATATTCATCTTGCTGCTTCTAAATCCCCTGTAAGAAGTGGTCTTGTTTTTAATGGGCTGTTCACAAAGTTTCCATTCAAGAGTTACAAAAAACATTTATTTTATGTTTCCTTAATATCAAATGTGCCTACTGACTATTTCCATGCTGCTGTTCACAATATACCATATACATTTTTCAAATCAATAATACAGAGTTATGATTGGTATGGCTCTGTTGTTCAGTAGGTTGATAAATTGTTGTAGCTGCCTTGCTGTGGTGTTTTGCTTTGCCACTCTGCAAGAATGAGGATATATTTTTTTTCATATCATTATTGTACAAAGCATTATGCATTCATAGTATAATTTTAGAACTTACCACAGCAATACAAGATTATATACAACAAGCACCCTAAAAAAGAAGAATTTTATTTCTGTCAGTTGATGTTACATAATACTGCTCCACACAACTAAAAATAAGTCTGACTTATAACATCCCAGTTAATCAGCTTATGATGTCCATATGAATCATTTCTTACTTCCAGTTTATAAGCTTTGTTTGTCCTTAAGCAACTTTCTTCTTTTCTTAGTACTGCTGAACTCATGTATATCACATTTATTTTTATTGGGAAAAAATGTATGCTTTTGTAACACATGTTGACTTAACAACATCTGTAGCTTGGCCTCTGCTTTATTCATGCACACAATAACAGCCTGTCTGTTTCATATATAGTAGTACAGCATAACAACAGTTAATATTAACATTTATAATTAACACATTTCTGAGACAATATGATATTTATTCCCTTATTCCTGAATTACTAAATTCAGAGTGCCCTGTAAATGCGTAGTGCATCTTTGTTACAATACAAATAACTTCACAACTTGCCATGGAGCTGTCCTGAGAAGTATATTGGATCACGGACAGTTAGAATGAAATCAGGTATGTAGCACAGACTTGGCTTATTAGAATATTACAAAGGATGAAAGGTCAATTGGTGAAATACCACTGCTGTACAATTTGCATAATTCAGTGAATGTATTGTTATAATGTTGACTTGATGGTTTTGGTTAAAATTAGAGTTAGTGTTACAACTAAGGCTGGAGTCACTTGTAGGAATAATGTTAGCTTTTTGGCTTTAAGAGTGCTACATTCTATAGGAATGTTACCAACTGTCTTCATCAGAATTAACTGTGAACAATTCTATGTGCATTTTCAGTGAATGAGATTCTGCAGATATTTTATGTAAATTTTCAGCTATGATTTGAATATTTTGTGTTTGATGAAATATCCTACATACCAGAAAACATTAATGCAAAAGAATATTGTAATGACATATGCAGGTAAGATAGCTCCTAGGCTTTTTCTGCATTATCTGATGTTATATAGTTGTGATTCATGGTTACCATTAAGGTAACACAAGTAACATTTTTGTTGTCTTGCTCAAACGTCTCATTTTTTCTGCAGTCATAATGCCAATGTAATTATTATCTAATGAGAGGTATAGGTATTTTTATATTTTTTCTCAGTGCACAGTCTTGTTCTTTTAGGTTTCAACTTAATCATGAACAAATCAAACATTTCCCTTGGAAGTCCAAGAAAAAAAAACCCAAGCACACTGTATTTCTTGATTACAGAGAAGGCTATTTCATGTAAGGTGTTATTTCCATATTACATTATTACTTCTACTTTTCAGTCAGCATTATCATCAAAGTTGCTAATTTAGGGTTATTGAAATAATGGCTTTGCATTCTCTGAGAAGAACTGCCAGAATCAAAATATAAAATTCTTAGCAATGCAAACAAACAGAAGTATAATTATTAATAACAATCAACATAGCAGGTTCCGCTGATTATGTGGCATGCATTGCTCTACAAAGTCATGTATTGTGAAATATTTTATTTTTTTCCATTTTTTTTCTTTTTAATTAATTAGTATTTAGAAAAAGAAATTCTAGCATATATTAAGATTTTCCCTTAAAAAAAGAACAGTTTACCGTTAATTTCTTTCAAATTCCAGTATTTGTTGGGTTGTCTGGCTGGGCACAGCTCATTTTCATTGCATGCTGGATAGAAAGTCTCCAAAGTAACTAATTAAAGTTTTATCAGTAGTAGCTATTAATGCACATGCAATCATAGATACAGATCAGAAAGTAAAAAGTAACATTACCAAGCAATGAGCAAACATTTGCAAAAACGATTGTGTTTCAGTTATAGGTAATTTAAGCAATTACAACTGTTTATTGAAAAGTAGGTTCACTAGCAGAATATTGTGTGAATACTTTTTTTTTTTTTTTTTTTTTTTGGAGAAGGATGACAAGTGAACCAATAAGATATTTTGAATGGTTGCAGTCCAATAGTTAAAGTATGACACAATAAAATAAGGATGCAGTAAAGAAAATCCAGGAAACAATGTACAGAATAAGAAGAGTGGAACACCAGGCAGTCCATAAAGTCCAGAAGCCAGACGGGGAAACTAACATGTGGACATTTAGTGGAAGTGTAAAATTTATGTAGTGGAAGTTAGCATAGTACTTGACATGATAAAGCTGATTTGTTGACTTGGGCACAGGGATACTATTATTAAGTTTCAGCAGTGTCACAACTTCATAGGCTACTAAGCCGATACCAGGTCTCAAGTTTAACAATAAAGGAACCTCTTTTTTATCAGTTATCTAGCAATTCTAGGAACTGAAATCCTTAGTGTAAATAGGTAGCAGACAGAGAAGGACAGCAAATCTATATTCAGCAACAAGGGGTTTGTCCCCTGAGATATTTGGATTCCTCAATGGTTGCTACCACTTGAGTGTTTCTGCAAACAGGGACAAAAACAGCTGCAGAATAATTTGCTTTAAATGCCAGTTGAATTATCTTAAGCTTGTTTTTAAGTTTTTACCTCCATATAACTTCTTGAATGCCGCGGTGGTATGGCGGTAGGGTTGTTACGTCACAGCAAGAGGTTCTCCCGTTCGATTCTCGGCATGGCTTGGGAGTGTCTTCTGTGTGGAGTCTGCATGTCCTCCCCGTGGTTGGGTCGCATTTGAAAGGCATGCGTGCGTAAATGAGCATGCCTTTGTTGAAGGTTGGGCATCGAGCTGGCACCTCGGCATTTCTTAAAAGTCTACTGCCAATCATTAGCAGACTGGAGTTCTGCTGTGGCGACCCCTTACCTAGAAAAAGCCGAAAGACAAACAAACCTCCATATAACTTCTTATAAAAAATAAACTGATAAAGAGTTATCCTCCAATACAAAGCAGATCACAGCTTTTCAATTCCATGTTCAGTGAGTAATCTATAAACATATAGCATTCAGAAATAAGCAGTAATTTTACATGTACTAATTGTGACCCATTTATCAGATGAAGCAGCTCTGTAGAGTGAAACAAGACACGAAACTGGATTTGATTTTTTAATGGTATTATGAAAAGTTCATTGGATTTTTCTCTGGAATCATAAAAAGAGATCTGGTGTTTTGTCAAAAAACACTTAAGAACTATAAAGTAAACAGTTCTGAATTTGCTGGTTGTATCCAGATAGTAAACTACAAAAAGGCAAATATTTTGTTCTAGATGAATTTTTGATATGTTCAGAGAAGGTTATATGATTTCCATAGCAGTTGAAAGCTATGTAATACTTGGCTTATACTTCAGTGACAGAGATTCTGAAATAGAGTGTGGTGGTGGTGCTGTGGTAGCGTTGTCGCCTCACAGTAAGACGTTGTCTTGTTCAATTTTCAGCTAAAGCGTCTTCTGTGTGGAGACATGCATGAATGGGCGTACCTTCGTTGAAGGTTGTACATTAGGGCTGGCAACTCAGTACGTAAAAATCTACTGCCAATCATTAGCGGACCGGAGTTCCGCTGTGGCGACCCCTAACCAGGAAAAGCCAAAAGATACAACAACTATATTCAGCAAACTGAACAGTTCTAAGTATCCATACTGATTCCACGTGCCTTTGGCAAGCAGTGCAAATAGTAATGATCCAAGTACTGTCCCTTTTGAAACAGCAGACAACTCAGAAAGTTTCAGAGTATGCATCCTGGCATTTGACAGTTATATAATGGCTTCAATGAGTGCCAGAAAGCCATTATTGTTTTCTTACAAATTACCTGTATTAGCTGTCAAGGTTTCAGACATATATGCAAACAACTGTGACTAATAATGTGATACATGCTAATTAACTCTACTGTTTATCTTCTACCATGTTCCACAACCACTTGTCTTACTCAAGTCCTTCAGCATGCAACTAGATTCATTCTTATTCTTCATAATGCTGGTAATACAACTTAGTTTAATATATATCAGCCTTCAGATATATCAACATCATTACTGGCTAAATAACCTTTTAAAGCTATGAGCTGAAAGTGTGCATCCATCCCTGCCGCTTAACACTATTAGTGTTTCCCATACCTTGATGTTGAATATATGTCTTCTGACATCCCATGCGCCCACCTGTACATCTGTTCCCTTTTTCACTGAACCAGGAAATGTTAGTACCCTTTGCTCCTTCCTGTTTGCTATAGTTACTTCTTTTCTTTACTAACACAAGCAAACAGGCCTTTGCAGTATGCAGCTATTTGGTTCTTAAACTTTTTTTCTTAAATCAACCTGACCTTTAGCCATATGCTGCACCTGGATTAATTTTACCCTCCTACCACACATTGACAATTATTATCACTTACAATCAAAAGCCTTAGCCATTTATTTCTCAACCTTTGAACTCTATTATGGGTTACCTAAGCATGGCTGAGAGCGGCACTTCCTGTTGCTTGTGTTGCTTCTCATACACAGTGAGGGTAGCTCACATGATGAATTGCCATAGAATTCACAAACAATAATTGATGAGCATCCCTTATACTACTGTGATGTTACACTCTGTCACCTGTATTAAATATAATAATGATTTGTTTCTCTTACAGACATGTTTTTATAATAATTATACTTAAGCTGAAATTATTACAGATAGGCACATAACACATTAAAATACCCATATTAGAGGTTTCCTAAATAAAAAACAGAGGCACTGCTACCATCACAGAATGTTGGTGGTTCTCAGTCAAGTATCAAGTGACAGCTAATATTTTCCTTTCATATTTCTGCTTATTCAACATAGGGTATCCATGTAAGACTGCAACGTCTTTAATTGTTCATTTTCACATAACAGCTGAGAAGAAGACTTGTAAGAACTATTTTTATCTTAACTTTCATTGCTATGAGTTGCTTTATATAACTATGACATGAATGCTGCATTGCTAGTTGCTTGCTTTATAGTAATCTGTAATCTGGAAAATATTTGTTTTACATTGTTTTTAAGATGGTTGCACTTTTAACTGTGGTAGTCATCCATATTTACTTATGCTATTTACAATGCTGTTTGTATTTCTAAATCTAAAATATTTATGCACTGTTTTTGAAATATTACTGTTATTAATATTATTTACTCAACAGTCATTATTTCATTTCATACCCAAAACATTCTTAGTTTGATTCTGATCAGAATCCAATGTTAGAAACGTGGATTTTATTTTTGTTTCATCACCAGTTTGCAGACCCCCATTTAGTCCAAAAGATTTTATTGCCTATTTTTTTAAATTATCCATGTCATATATACATATCTAATAAAATGTTGTAATGTCAGATGTTCTATGCATGTTCATATTCACATTCACAATTTTAACGGTTTATAAGAAAATGACTCTACATGACATTATGATTAATTAATTTATTTATTGACATTTGATTTCCGGGAAAGTCCAAGTGAGTAAGGGTCCATTTTCAGAGAAGGCCCGGGGAGAAAAGCTCCAAAGTATTACAAAGCATTTTAAGAGCAACAATTTTACAGTCTTTAAAAATAATAGAAAAACAAATACAGTTTAAATAATTATACCAAATTTGAACTCAGTGGTTAAGAATAGATGCAGTTATATGACAATTATTTAATAGTTGTTTATTTAATAGTAACAGGAATTACAATATGAAGTGAGAAAAAAATCAGGTTTATAGTATATTTAAAGAGAAAATCCACAGCAGAAAAACTGATAGAAATAAGGAAGTAAAAAAAGGAGAGTAAGGAGATGTAAGGTATGAACAGGTATTTGTTCACATTTAGGGATACAGTTTATCTGGTATTAAACAAGAACAGGACCAGCTTTTGTCTAAGAAGTCTTTCAAAATGATTTTGAAGGATGGGATGGAGGGTGTTGACCTGTTGCATAGGGATAAGAAGGAGTTCCAGGCCTTAGCAACATGGTACGAGTACAGACAATGCCCAGCAGATTTGGTAGGTTTGTGAATAGACAAGATTTTTTGGTCACTGGACTGTAATGACGGACTGGGAACATACTTGTGTTGAATGTTATTTAGTGCTGGACAAGCAGATGGTTTCTGGATAATTTTGTAGGTGGTAAAAGCTATGCATATGTTAGCTGATGGGGTAGTTCTAACCAATTTAGGCTATTTACTGTTGCAAAGTGGTGGGTTCTGAAATAGGTATTTGCTGCAGATTTATCAATGTTGTTATAACATTGTTCATATTTTGATTTTTGTGATGTCTGAAGATTAGTAAGGATGGGAGCACCATAAAGAAGTGTGTGTGTGTGTGGGGGGGGGGGGTAAGTAGTGGCAAGTGCAGCTCTAGTTGGGTTAGTGAGAAAGTTTTTGGCTCAATAAACCATCCTTAGTTTTTGAATATGCAGATCAAATTTAAGATTATCATCCACTGTTATCCCTAATAATTTGATATAAGAATTGACATCAATGGCTGCATTATCAAGAGTGAGAATTTTAGCTGTTTTTTTTTTTTTTTTTTCATGAGAGAGGGTTTTTTTAGGGTTGAGCATGAATTGTAAGTTACAAAGCAATGTTTCAGCTGCTGTTAAAGCTTTCTGAGTAATTTTTCGGAGGTGTGCCATGTTGTCAGATGTACACATGAGTGTGGAGTCATCTTCATACTATATAAGGGAGGCCTGTTGTGTGGATGTGTGACGATTAAAGAGGGGGCCAAGCATAGAGCTTTATGGTAATGATACCTATTGAATATGTAACTTTTAACCCATAGAACGGTGGGCTGAGTGGAACCTAATGAGGACATCTGAAGTAAACATTTTCTGTGACAAACTGTGTTGAAGTCTTTAGACAAGTCTATAAATAAGGAGGAGATTAGTTTGCTGTTATCTCTAGCTTTATTGACACTATCGATATAGGGTAGAAGAGCAGTGTAAGTACTGTAGGAAGGACAGAAGCCATGTTGTGTGGGGGATAGGAGTTCTTTCTACAGGAGATAGTTTAGGAATTGTTTTTTAATACAATTTTCATGTATTTTGGAGATGGGGATAATATTTCTATAGATCTAAAGTTAGTAATGTCTGTTGAATTTCCTCTCTCAGACATAGAAGATGCATATGATAGCAGTAGTCACATAATTATATTAGTATGGGCACTTGGTATGTGATATTTAAGGATCAAAATATGGTTTTCTATCAGATGGCATATAATCAGTAAGGACTTACACATTTATAAGTAATGGTTATTCCTTTTATGGAAAGTTCCATGCATGTGTGGGAAATGGGGATGCAATGTTTTATGGTATACAGTACGCACACCTTCTCCACAGTCAGTATGCGAGGAAACACTGATTTAAAAGTTCTCTCCTAGCTATCCTCAAGTAAACTAGTAGTCTTCTAAGAGATATGGTAGCTGCTGTCTTCTACAGGTGATATTTAAGCTAATGGTGAGTTAGACTGTTTTCCTTTGTCTTGGGAAGAGATCAGAAGAGAAAGCTACTTCGAACTGGCCACAGGAAAAATAGTTTAAACAAATCAACACATTTTGTTTCAGGAGTCCATTTACTTTTGGTAAGGTTTGAACACAGAGAATATTATTAGACTATCACTGAAATCTACTTTCTGTGCAAAGGCATATCTGTCCCCTTCTTGAAAAAGTGGAGAATACATGTCTCAAGGATACCACAGCTAAATGCTCATTTAATAATGAAAAAAGTAAGTTTTCACTCAAAATGTCCTTCCTCAGGCAAAGATATTTATAACATTAGCATGGGAAAAAAGAATTATACAGTTCCAATTTATCTAAGAGGGAGCTGGAAAAGTTACCTTAGTTGTCTAAAAATAAAGATATTGTATTAAAAATGCGTACAAAGAGAGAGCAACTGTTGTCATGGACTTTAACAATTATACATATTCTATAAATGCACTAAGTGATGTTAGTAACTATGTACACATTTTAAAAATGGATGTAGGCCCTTATTATACAAAAGGTCAGTTTAGAAGTTTATGAGATTGGATGCCAGGAGGTATAAGTTTACCTGGTCTGGAAGTATATGCTTTATCATCATTTATCAAGACAATAATTTGATGGTTATGGATGGTGCAGTGGTGCAGCAGTAGCATTATTGCCTCACAGCAAGAGGTTCTCTGGTTCGATTCTCAGCTGGGGTGCCTTTTCTGTGGAGTCTGCATGTCCTCCCTGTGTTCTTGTGGGATTCCTCTAAGTTCTCTGGTTTCCTCCCATATTACAAAGACATGCATCTGTAGCATTTGTCCCCAAACCTCCGCTGAAAACTGGCTTCATTCCAAGGTGGACTTTCCTGGTTAACAAATGATAAATTCTAATTACTCTGCTAAATGGAAAGAAATAATTTGGTTAAATTCAATAACAGTACAATATAATAAAATATTAAGTAATAATTTTCATTGGTTGATAAAAGAATATATTTCAGAAAATAAAAATAAACCAATCATCTCTTGTTATATTGCTAATATGTTAAATATATTCAAAAATGTTATATATAAGAATCCAGAGTATAAACTATGGGTGTTTTTTTATTTCCTATAGCTTGTATACAAGATTGTATTGACAAATTCATCCTATCAAAAATGATAAACCTTTGAGAAAAAAATTATATTTTCCCTTCAACTGACAAATAATGGGAAAGTACATGCCATTGATTATATTATGTATACATTTTATATAAATAACGCAATGTGGTTAGATGTATACATTTGCAGGCAATTTATTATGTATACATTTGCATACAACTTAGTAATCAAATGATTGAATTACTGCAATCAACAATAAGAAATGCAGTCCCTAAATTTATAGAATCTTTAATTAGTCAAGGACATGATAATGACATTGGAAAAGGATATTTATCTAACATATATAAAGTAGTTAAAAGCATGAAAATATATTATAAAGAAAAGTATTGGGATTATTATAGTTCAATTAATAATCAATCTCAAAGTGAGGAAGATAAAAAAAATAATGTTGCTATTTTCACAAATTATCCTTTCATTACATTGGAAACTTTTTTCTTGGAAATTTAAACATAGAAATGTCATCGCACCACATAAAGTTGAACTAATGTATGAAAAAGAACTCAGATGTTTGAGATGTAAGTTAAATGGAAAAGCTGATTGGCAACATATGTTTGATTGTGCACTGCTCAAACCATTCTGAGAAAACATGATTTTTTTTCTACAAACTACTTTCAATGATAACTTTATTTTTTGTTTAATATACCAATTCCTACACACATTGCCAGAATAAAATATCCTCCTCTTTGGTGTATATTGGCCATGGCAAGAAAATTTATTACTATAAACTGGAATAACAAGACTATTCCAACACTGAAAGAATTTAAGAACATAGCTAATAAAGTATGTCAACTTGAATAAGCTACAATCAAGACAGGGACAGATAAAGTAATTTCATGTTATAATACTTGGCTTCAATTTAAGGAATTGCTAGAAAAAATAGATGACAATATGTAATTAATGTTAAAAGTTGAACTATTAATAGTCTCTCTTGTCTGGTAGACACCTTCATAAATAATTGACTTTATTTGTTGAAGTGGAATTTTATTGCCATAATTATACATCTTTTTAAAGTTTTTATGTTTTATATTGTTGTTTGTTTAATCTTTAATAAAAAGAAATAGTAAAAAAAAATAATAAAGAAGTTTATGGTTTGTACTGTGAAGGTGCCTTAACAGGTGAACTGTTATGCATCCCTTTGTACTGATGTATTATGGCTTACTAAAATACATAAGGATATTCAGAATCCCCAATGCATGTGATTGCCTCATCATGAGGCTCAATCACTGACCTGATATCTATTTATATAGAAAAGAATGTAAGCGTCTTTTTACAATTGATGCCAAGTTTTATTAAATTCAGTGGTAATTTGTTAGAACATTGTATAACTGGTATTGTAGAAATGAAATGCTAATTACTTGATAAAATTCATGTTTTACTGTGATACTTAATTTATATGCTATAGAAGTGGTGCAGTGTTTCTTGACTTTGCAAATGACCAGGGATAATATATTTATCAATAATGTGTGTTACTTTTTAAATATAGTTTTGAATAATGACATATTTGCATTTTAAGGTAAATTTTGCTTGCAGAAGCAAGGGGTGGCAATGGGTAGACCATTGGCTAATACTCATTTAATATTCATGCCAATATAAAACTTCAGATGTGGAAACAAGAACAAGTCCTGAGTAGAAGCAAACTGTTTTACTGTAATTTGTTGTTCTACAAATGATTTATGGATGATATTTTCTTGATTTGGGTTCAAACTGTCCAACAATTACAAAATTTATTGAAATGTATGACTAAAACTTTTGATTTTTTTGACCTTTAAAGTCACAGCTTCAGAAGATAATGCGGAATTTCTTGACATTAAGATGTCTTGGACAGCAAATGGTATCCTTGATACATTAATCTTCACCAAGGAAGTGAAGGGAAATGTTTACTTGCATCGACATACACACATTCTGCTTGTGCATATGCTTTTTGTGAATATTTATTTATTGACATTTGATTAGAGGTAAAGTCCACTGGGTCAGAAACCCATTTTCAGTGGAGCATCAGGGAGAAAAGCTCCACAATTAATACAGAAAAAAGTAAATAAAATAAATAAATAAATAAATAAGAAGCAACAGTCACTTAAACAGATTCTGTGCTATAAGAAATTTTGTAGATAATAGATATAGTCAAAAGAAAGACAGTCATCCTTACTACAAATGTTACTTTTGCAAGTATGTATCTAACATAAGATCTTTTGTACATCTATGAAAAGTAACACTTCCCTCATGTTTTTTGCTGACTGCAATATTGTTAATGTGATCTGTCTAGTTATATGTGACATCTGTCCTGCTGTTTATGTAGGCAAGTCTAACAGAAAGTTTAAAGACAGGATATGTTGGCATCAATGAGACTAAAGGATGGTGTACTCAGAATGCTGTCAGAAAACATATTATGCAAACATATTACTGAAAAGGGTGAACATCACCAATTTTGTTTTGCTGCTTTGTGAGTCATTACGCAAAACCTAAGAGGGGATAATATAGCAGCTCTAACTGAAATAGCTGAATATAAATGGATTGTAAGACTCAGGGCAGATAAGTACCTTGGTTTAAATGAAACTGTACCTTTAAAGCTGGCCTTGAAATTAAGACATTTTAGAAGTTGATTTGTTCTCATTAACTACTTTAACTGGTTGTATTTCACTGAACTGTCTGTGACATGTGATTCACTCATGATTCACTCTGAATACTTTTATATAGATTCTTATTCTTTTGTGTATTTTTAAATACCTGCAGAAACCCTTGTATGTGTGAAAGCTTTTGTTTATTAAAAGTGTTCTTTTTTTTTTACATATTCTAGTTTAGTTACTTGAGCCAGATGTTGATCTTTTCTTCTACTGGTATATGGTCAATTTACAATGGGCATAAACAGTGTGCTTGTTTTTAATAGCAATGAGTTTTTATAGTTTCAGTGTTTAACCTTTGTGGAATTGGCTAATTTCCCTTTTAGTCAGGGAATATTCAAGACTCATAGGTAGTGTAAAGTGCCTAGATTCATGCACTAAAAGGTATTAAGCAAATGCAAAGGGGTGCACACCCAACTCCATTTTCTAAAAAAAAAAAAATTCCGAAGAACAATTATATTTGATGAGAATGAGCACACATTTGCGGACTTAGGGGATACTGGCCATGATCCTTGCTTTTTGTGCAGCACAGAGGAGACATCAAAGTTATATCCTGCTTATTTATCAGAACACTACATCAAGAATACTAGACTCTAAGGAAATAAATAAGGAATTCCTTCAGTTTTAGAAGAAACTTTACTCAGGCACTGGTACTGAGGATCACAATAGGAATGAAGTAATGAAATGTTTAAGGCAGGCTGACCTTCCCTTGCTTATATTCAAAAAAGGCAGCAACACTAAGGTGGAATATTGCCAAATAAAAAGCACTTATATATCTCCTCAATACCCTGAAGGAAAGGATCCATGATCTGATGACATCAATACTGAGTAATATATGAAACTAAAAAATCATGCAACCTCATCTACAAGATCTCTGTCACTGAGGTGAAAGGAAGGTTCTGTTAACATCTGTTTGAAACTGCAGCCACAACAGTTCTCCTAAAATCTTGGAGGAACCCTCTAAAACTGAAGAACTATAGACCCAGCTTTCCATTAAACATATATGTAAAACCTTATACAATAATTCTATCAGAAAGACTCAAACATATTTTCCCTTCCCTAGTTCTGAAAACATAGGCAAGGTTTGTAGAGAGAAGCAGAAGCCTAGGTCATCTGTGCACCATTTGCTTGTGGACGCAGGTGTTTAGATATGCAGTCAAACCACCTGCAGCCATTATGATAGACTGGAAAGTCTTTTGATTCCATTGCTTGCCTTTTTTTTGGAGAGTTAGATCTTCAGTGGGATTCCCACAGGGATTTATCCAGTTCACATAGGCATATTTCTCCTCATTAGCAAAGTGAAGTTCCTTCAAGGATTTATGCTGCTCACATAGACATTGTATGCACCTCACTAGCAATAGTGTAAACCTGTCTACCTTTTGTCCTCGCCCTTTAAATTGGGTAAATGTATTCATTAGGGATTTTAGCTATCATTAGCCCTTTTCTTAAATTATATCAATCTTATAATGGACTCCTTAGCAAACTATTGAACATTCAAAAGATCAATAGAGATACAGTAAACCTCCAGCCACTGGACCCAACCCAGTTTGGTTTTGTCAAGGGCAGATCATGCCTACTGAACCTGGTGGACTTCTTTGAGAATGTCACCAAAGAAATGGATGAGGGCAGAATCATTCACACTGCCTACCTTGACCTGGCCAAACCTTTTGACAGAATACCTCACTCGGGCATTGTTAATAAACTCAAGAGGTTAGGTACAAATCCGTATGTCACCCAGTGGCTAGCCAACTGGTTCACAGACAGGACCCAGGAAGTTAGAATTAGGGAGTCCACCTCTACAAAGAGGCCAGTCACAAGTGGAGTCCCTCAGGGATCAGTCCTTGGAACCTCCTTTTTGGCATTAACTTCTCTGAAGTCAAGGCAAATGTCAGTGATCTCTGGTTGACTAAATTTGCAGATGACTGCAAATTAGGAGCTGTCATTGAATCTCCCACTGACACAAATGTTCTCCAGGAGGGGCTGACACAGACAAACAACTGGTGTCAGAGCCATGGACTAAAACTAAATGGCAAAAAATGCATGATAGTATCCTTTGGGATGTCAGCCATCCCTGTTAACTCTCATATTGACAACACACCCCTTAGAGTTGACCCAGTAGTCAGGGACTTAGAGACAGGGATACACATAGACAGTAATCTTGCATTTAATAATCACGTGTATACAGTGGTGAGGAAATCATTCTATGCTGCGCAACTTATAAACACAGGTATTCCATCTAAGTCCAAGAAAGTCATTGTTCCACTCTATTCGGCATTCATCAGACCTGTCATTGAGTACAATGCTCCCTTTAGTATATACCTAAACAAGTATATACAAGAATTGGAATGTCACAGAGGTTCCTCGCTAAAATAATACAGGGCATAAGTAACATGTCCTATGCAGACTGCCTCAAAGCCCTATCCCTGTATTCTGTCTCCTACAGGCTTTTGAGAGGAGGTCTATGCCTGGCATACAGGGCATTTTCAGACCCCATTCTGATGGACCTCCTGCATATCCACAAAACAAACAGCACCAGAATTACCCATTCTAAACACTTAAACCTTGCCTGTTATATAAATAGGACCTGCTGGAGAGATAGGTATGTATCCCAGAGACTATCACATCTATGGAACAGGCTCCCCATCCATGTGAAGCAGAGTTCCTCCCTAACCCAACTCAAGTGCAACTTGGACAGTTGGATGGGAAACTGGAAATTCATCCCTGGTTTGGCACCTATGTCTCTAATTAACACAGGTAACCTGTAAATGGTTCATCTCCCAGGCCCATGCTTACACTTATCAAGGGTATCAGAACTTGTCAGAGATTTGGGATCCATGGCTAGGCTTAAAAAGGCCCTTGTGGTCATTAGCCTAGTAAGCACATATGAACCTATGTCCATATATGTTGTACAGACCGACACCCTTATTTTTTGGCTAGTACTACGTGTTTGAGTTTTAAATTTAGACTTTTAGAAAAAGTGAAGTATTACCTTAGAAGTGGAGACTTTAAAACTCTCCTTGAAGTAAGAAGCGTTAAATGACAGATAAAATTTGGCACAAATCTCCCTCCAGGCTTTAATGATTTTATTAATGTACAGCCCATTCTTAAGATGAGATCTAATAATTAAAAATATTAACTCACATTGATTGGAGCTATGGTGTATAAGCTGTGCCTTTTTAAATTTTAACCTTTACAATGATTTTATTTTACATAGGGAATGACATTCAGTTTGAATGTTAATTGCATTACTTTTTAATTGCCTTAATCTGTTTATTACTTTGCTTATAAAAGTCTTGGTTTGGCATGGCTTTTGTTATTCTGAAGAAGTCCAAAAGTAAATGAAAAGGTAGCCAATAACACACAAAAGTGCAGGTGATCTGGGCTAATGGATAAAGACCATAAAAACTCCCACATGAAACAAAAAACTCTTCTTTATTCAAAAAGTACAAAATGGATTCAGTTTTGCATTTTTTGAATAAAGAAGAGTTTGTTGTTTCATTTGGGATTCGAAAGAAGTCCAAGCCAATGGATGAAGGTACTTAATCTAATTCATTTGTTTAGTATTAAATGTTTACATCAAATATAAAGTGATTTTATTTTTACTGTGAAGTCCATTGGTCCAGTGTGATTTTTAATGGTTAATTCTGTTGTTTCAACTTTTTTGCATTTACCACGATTATTTTATTAGTTTAATTTTTTTTGGGTGGATGGCTGCTTGGTGCTTACTCAGGACTCCAGAGACAGAAGATCCATACACGACCACTCACCTGTTTCAGGCATTTGATCTTCTCTCAGTGTTACACCCCAGTGCTAATAAACATAAATGTTTATAGTACATTAAGAAGTCAAATATGTAATAGTTCTGGGGGGATGGTCAAGATGGTGAGCAGCTAACAGCACTGTCTTTTTTAGCTCTGCTTCTTTTTAACATCTCTGACAGGATTTTTCCTAAAAACTTCAAACAGAACATTTCAAAACTTGATGGATTTATAGCTGAACATCTGCTGAAAGATTTACTACAAAAAATAACAAGGTTGAAACTTTTAATTGCTTGTCAAGAAAACTAGGAAGAACTAATTGTCTCAGAATGAGCCTCTCTAATCCCATTGTACAGGGCAGTACTATGAGAAAAGATGTACAGGCTATACAAAGTAACATAAGTGAGTTATCTGTAAAGACAGATACATTATAAAGTAAAATGGATGACTTTATTTTAAAGAGGAATGTCAAAAACAATTTGAAGTGCTGAGTGAATCTCTTAAACAACAATCATCATGAATCTTAAGTATAGAACTGGCAGTGTCTGATTTTGATGGAGAATTATTTGAAAATGGGAATAACCCTGAATTTCTTATGAAACAAAACAACTTATTCTGGGAAAATAGAAGCCTTAGAGAACAGATCTAGAAGTCTTAACATCAGGATTTTTCGGATTCTTGAAAAAGAAGAGGGAGACAGTATGATTTAATTCATTAATATCTGGTGCCTAAAACTTTGAACCTGCCTGACGCTTTTTTCTTTTAAATTAAAAGGGCACATAGATCACTTTCTAACTCTTCTTTAAAAAAAAAAAAAAATTTTTTTCATCAAGGTCAGCGAGTGTAAGATTTTTCTCAAGTCACAATAAGGATTTACCCCAGGATTCATGAAGCTTGCACCAGGTGCAGGCATAGCGTAGGCGGAATAATGCCAAATATGGCCGTCGAGCAATTCAGGTATGATCCAATACCACGTGCACTGCGCAGCCCTCGGCATAGGTATGCTAATCGCCCCATGCACAGTGTTGCACCATGCAAATGAAGGCATATAGCGATTCATGAAGTGGTGCAGGTGTAGCGTAAGCCCACGGAAATGTAAACCAAAAAACATGGTTTACATTTTCCCAAACAGAACATCGGAGCTATGGAAGTGGACCAGACTCGTGTATTACAAAGTTAACATATGCCAATGGCTAAATACACAGCCAATGGCATAAGAAAAGATGCACAGCACCTAAAAAGCAACTTTAATGTCATGTCCACAGTAATGCACAGTACAACCACAGGGCATGTGTGCGCAAACTGGAACATAAAGAAAATATATAAAAATGTCATAAAATCACAATGTAATACAAATCAGGTGTACACCATAATACACAATGGTAGACATGGAACACCACAACCATGGTGCAAGGGTTGCTAAGGGCCTGCGACAGTGTTCGGCATGGTAACTATGAATTAGTAGTCAATGCCATGCAAATGAGGCAGATAATACTGAATCGCAAATGTCCCGCCGGATGAAGGTTGAACCATATGGCGCAGCACTATAACACCGAGGAGTGGCTCAGAGGAGATACATGACATCAGCAGAGGGGTGTACCACCATAGCAGTAAGCACATTGGAGCAATGCAAATCTGGCCTGGCCGTTGCTAAGCAAAGCTGCAGGACAGGGGTGGGGAGGAAGGTATAGAATTGTTTAGGTGAGAGCACACATGGTGCCCAAAAGCGCATGTGTACGGGGATGAAAACATGCCCGAAACCCAGTAAGCGGATGCACACAGCATGAACAATAGCACAAACAGGAAGGTCAGGGGAAGAAAAGAAGGAAATGCTGAAGTAGGGTAACTGGCATACTAATGAGCAATCAACACCAATCAACTCACGGCGGCCAATCGATGGCAGCTGTCAAGTCTGTTCACAGAAACCTGCAAAACAGGATAGGGGAGGCATTGGAATGCAAAGAAAGGAGGGGAGGCATTGGATTGCAAAGATAGGAGATCTGTCATAGCAGAGCAAAGCAAGCTGACAGTAGACCAGCAATAGCACACATTACGCAAGATACCCCAGGTCTAGGAAAGTACAAATTAAAGCAGGCTGCCATATGCATGCCAGAAAATGGTAGGTGGAATGTGCAGAAATGTAAAGGGAAGGTCAAGAGGTAATCCATGGCAGCCAAATGTAATTCAACACCAAAGGCACCGCAGTAGTAGTTCCGGTAGTAAAACACATAAGATACCCTGTAGCTATGATCGAACATACACACCCTATGACATCATCGGTGTTCACAGCACAATAGTATAAAGTGTGAAAGCACCCTACACACACCTGTGAATTCCCAAACACTGCACCATAGGTGTAAACACACGGGGGACTTTTAAAATATACATGTTGGGAGCTGCCATAGCTGTGATTTATCAGCATGTGTTAGAGACTGATGGTGTTGTGGAGGATGATGCCGACAACCACCGCAGGCCCCGGAGGAGGAGAAGAGTGTTCAGACCAAGGGTAACCTACCAGGGGCCACATGATCTGGAGATAGTAGAGTGTTACAGGGTGGACAGGGACATCTTACAGCAAATAGTGGAGCTGTGCCGGCCACGCCTGAGAACCATAAATAACAGAGGGGAACCCATCCCAATGGATACAAAGGTATGTGTAAGCATGTGAATACTAGCCACAGGTACCTTTCAAAGGCCAACTGGAGATATAATGGTGATCTGACAGGCATCAGCATCCAGGGTACTACACCAGTTCCTGGATGCCATGTTACCACATGCCAATGAGCATATATACTTCCCCTGAACTCAGGAGGAGTTGGCCAGCAATATGCATCACTTTTACCATGTGGCACACTACCCGGAGGTACTGGGTGCGATAGACTGCAGGCACATACAAATCAAGTCACCACCCGGTGAGCATGGTAGGCGCTACATAAACCGCAAGGGATTCCACTCCATCAACTGCCAGGTCGTGTGCAATGCTCAGGCATAATCATGGATGTGTGTGCTGGCAGCCCTGGAAGTTACCATGACTCCCATATCTGGCATGCCTCACAGCTGTATCAGGTATTTGTCAGGGGGGACATCCCACATGGCCACCTTGTGGGGGATACTGGCTATGCACTGGAGCCGTGGATGATGACTCCCATCAGAAATGCACACACACCCATGCAAGAACGCCATAATGAGGCAGACGCACAAACCAGAATCATCATAGATTGTGTGTTCGGGATGCTGAAATCATGGTTATGGTGCTTGGACACATCTGGTAGAGCATTGCAGTACTCTCCAGGCACGTGTGCCCACATCGTCATAGTATGTGCCATGCTACATAATATGATCCTGCGGAAACAGCTGCAGCAGGGACAAAATGGTGAAGGCCTTCATAGCCCACCGCATTTGCCAAGGCCATCACAGGCACAGAGGGATTCAGACCATGAACACACTGTGCCAGCCCCAGTAGGCAGATGGAGGCGTGCCCAATATGCCTACGCCTTGGCAAAGAGGTAACGTATAGCACATACACTGACAGTATACGCCCCTACGGACTGACACACCTCTCCACCTGCGCACACAGTAAAATGGATGGCACACAAGCACGACCACCTGTAAATTGTAATGTATAGGTGGCCCACTGTGTGAATCCTACATAGGCGCCCTCAAACATTGTACACACAACAGCTATTGGAACACGGAATGTCAACACCTGAACAGTACATGCGCCTATTATGGTGGTGCTGTGTGTATAGGTTCCCAGGTACCTCGGTAGGTACATGGCTGATTGTCAGAGGCCATACACCAAACGGGGCAAACAGTGTCCGCTGTCGCTACAACATCGAGTAACCAACTGTCGCATAGAGGAGCAGAGGCAATCGTGGGAGCATGTGTGTAAGCACTGTTCTGCAGACACTCAGCACGGAGTCCCTGCTGCGTTAATGAGGGGCTCCACAAAATATAATCATGGATGTTGTGTTAAGGCATGGGGTGTACCCATGACAGGTATTCATCACCCCAGCATGCTCCACCCATGGTCGTTTGAAGGTGTAGCACAGTATCGTGTGTGGCTCACTGTGATATACATACCCAATGCCAGAGCACATCCAGTAAACATCACATGGACATACCATTAACTGGACTCATCAATATGTAAACTAACTGAGTTACCCATGTGAGTGCAGTATGGAGTAACAGCCATAGTATACTCCACGTACAAAATGACATAACACGTGTACAAATCCCAGATGGCCATATATTAAATGCAGTGACCGTCGTGTATGTTCCCGGTCCCACGTCCTGCAAGGGATGTAACGTAATCCCGAAGGCATGAGTAATGCATGTCGGATGCAGGTCATCAGATCATATGTTTAGCACATGTTACTGGGAATATGCATTGCCCACTGCTGGTAAGCGACGTTTAAATATGACTATATGGATATGCGCAAAACAGGGATAAGCTACTCCGAATATCACGCAGATCATGGTGAATGATGTCCAGAACAGGTGAAACCAGCATTATTTACCCCTGTACTAATAAAACGACCACTGCCAGGTGTAGAACATGCAATCATGTATAGAATCACCTAACACTATTGCTAGGCAAGATTTACTTATGGTAGGGTTACCACCTCTTCAAATAACTAATGTGGGACATACGTCAGATGTCTGCAAGCCAACACATACACCCAGCCAGTACGGAAAGCAGAACTGCACTGTTTTGCCTAGATAAAAGCTCATTCTTGTAATGTTTACTTACTTATTCTGTTTGTTGGTTCAGATACAGAATAACTGTTTTATGCGATTATTACATAAACTATAGGAAATAAGTATGTTCTAAAATCACAGGACATTTGCCATGTTTACAAATATTTTGCAGGACACAACTGCGCAAAGAGGGACTGTCCCTCGCAGAGTGGGACAGCTGGCAACCCTAACCTATGGCAGGTGTGTAATGTGACAGGTACAGACACAAACGTGCGGAGTCCAGGAAACAGTATACACCAACAAGTACACAATGAAAGGTGTAGCTTGCCTGCCACTTTCCCCGTCAGATATATATATATATATATATATATATATATATATATATATATATATACATATATATATATATATATGTACACATATATATATATATAATAGAGATAGAAAGGGCGATAGAGTGATATAAGTTGATATATACGGATTCAGCGATATTTGCAAATATATATATATAGATAGGTCAACGACATTCATAACACCTTGGAGGTACAAATAATTAGGATACCGCCAACTATGAAATGTGTAACATACCAACATGCATAACCACGAGGCTGAAAGACCAAAAGAGGACAGTACAACCGTGAGTAATAGTATGATGATATGAATGGATAATTAGTTACCGCTGCCGGTGTTGCGGTCCATGTAGTTACTGTGTTCAACTGTGTTTGTGAGTGCTGTAGTCTGTATATGTGTGTGTCGAGGGTGCTGTGTGTGTCCCCGTGTGACTGTAATGTGTGTGTGTGTGTGTGTGTGTGTTCGCATCATGTGTCTGCTAGTGCCATCTCGGAGGTAGATCATTACGGTAGGTGTGGGTATAGCTTGCCATAGGCATACGGTCACCACTTGTCCCACATTAGGAGGGACAGCCCCTCCCTGGGCAGGTGTGTCCTGACATAAAACATTACAAAGGGCAAATGTCCGACATCGTAGGACATTAATATGTCCCATATATAATGTAATAGTTGCATTAAATAGTTATGCATGTATGTAAGAAACGTGAATGTTACATGCAATATGATAAGTAGCCAAAGTCCAACAACAATAGGTATGTATTGAGGATAAAAGTATGTGCTATCCTGTGTACTGACCGTGGCTATGTGTTGGCCTGTAAACACCGCTGTGTGTCCCGGAAGTGTCCAACAATGGCCATATGAAAAGGTGGCAACCCATGGCAAAGAGGTTCTGTTACCAACACAACCGCAATGACTGCAAATATCTGGGACAGAAATACATGGGATAGCTGTCATGTAGACATATCCCTTTACATATCGCTGCAATTCCGGAGGTATGGAAGTATCAACCTCACCTGCATACTATATAGGAACCAATTAACAATGGCCCAATATACACTCCCATAACATAAGTCTACTAAGTGATAGCTCTTTAATTAGGGACGGAGCACGCACACATATATATGGAATATGTAGAAATGCAATCCCCACAAACCTGTATATGCTACGTACACCCACCGACATCCCCCACACTAGAAACTATAGCAATACAGACTGTAATAACAGCACAAACATCCAGTCAGTCAATTACAACTGCAGAACCATCAACATACCCTGTGAGAGACACAATTAAAGGCGCCATGCAAAATTGCAGCCATTGTATAATGGAACAAACGGCGATGTTACAGGTTTTGTTTGCAATAGTTTGTTAACAGACGTTGGGATGACAGGTACACCCACATATTGAACCACATACTCTAGCTGTCACACACAATCCACGGGGGACATGAATCCAAAGTATACTTGTCTCTATGCATAGCAGTTGCAATTACACATAACAAAACACAATACAAGCCTTCTCCCTGAAGGTAGGGCAAATAGGCAACGCCCAAGTGGAGAAGTCAATTATACCCCACTGTTGCCGCGTAATTGGCGAATGGAGTAGCTGCAAAGCTGATATGCAAGTAATTAGTCACTCAGAAACACCAATAGGCAGCAGGAAACCACGTTACAGGTATCGATGTATATAAGGAAGACTTGCCAGACATTCAAACCGTATGCTCATACAAAATACCCGTGTAAGCAGTGTGAGAGAGATAGAGATGAAAGTCCGTAATGATAACAAGGTATGTAGAACACTCGGTATGTAAGTTTATGTATAGCATGTTTTGTATTAATTATTTACTGTATGTATAGCTTGGTTTGCATTAATTAAAAGTGTCCACAATGCATAACGTGGGAAAAGGTATTTATGTAGTGATGTCTTGCTGAGCATACTTAAGCTTGTAGAAACTGTGCATCCAGCAGTGGGCCACAAGGTACACATCACAGACAACACAAGGGATGCTACATGTGGGCTTTAAACACAACAATTACATACAACCCGCCGTCAGTGGTAGGGTATGTCCAACAAGTACGTGCCATAGCCGGGGATAGTATACTGAACAGACAGGGCCATGTTGATGTTGATATACTGTCACAGTAGGTATGTGTATGGGCATATAACGACAATGACATGTCTAAGGTGGTCCCGCTGTGCAAGTATGCTTTGCATTATGGGATATTATGTAAAATATGTGTAATGTATAGTATTGTAGGTAGATATGTCAGATATTCTACACAGCATAACAGGCATATCATCCATACCACAGGTATCGTCCATTGGCATGTACAATAACAGGATACATATGGCTTGTAGGCATGGGACATTGTAATAGCATGATAGCTAATCTAAATGGAAGGGCTACCAAGTAACCATGAACAAAGGACATGTAATAGCTTCACAGGTTCATAGTGGGGTACTATGCAGTCTGGCAAGTCTATGTGTAAGCACAGCCACAGTGTTCACACCAGTGGCACCTCTCCAGGGTAGTGTCCTGTGATCAGCAGAGCCATGTGTTACCTGCACCTCTGCACAGTACAGCCACTGCAGTGATCCCTGGCATACATGTGCCTCCCAAACACCAAGGGAGGTATCACATGAACAGTGCTACTGAGTGTCCCTGCGTGATGTACATAGGAGTCATGTTCCAAAGCATGGTGAGTGTCCAGTTTGGGAATGTAACCCTCAAGCACATCCCACTCATTGTTGCATGTGTGCACATATCCATGAGCATGTTGCTCACAGTGGCATTTGCGTATGTCGCGTATGTGGAGTATATCCATTAATATTGTTGTGGACATGGGCCCTGTCTGTTCAGCAGAGGTCACCCCTGAGTATGTAGTATGCAAATGTGTACAGACATGATGTCCATAGTTCAGCCACATACCTTAGCTGTCAGAGCTCAATAAACGTCACGGGGTGTTAATGTTGTGGTATGTAAAGCTGTAGCTGTTGTGTAAGGTACACCCTAGATGGGGTGGTGTACCCTTGAATGTGTGTAGAAGTCTTGAGTTCAGATGTACAATGGGTGCCTATGTACCAGCTACACACCCAGTACAGATAAGTGTGGCCATGTAGAAGGATATCCACGCCACAGTGGCAATACGGTAATCACAGGAGTGGGTGTGACATACGTGTGTACTACAAACATGTACAATGTGACACATATGTAGGGGACTACCACCTATGTGATAGTGGGTGAATGGTGTAATGCAAAGGTGATGTCCATGGACCTTGTGTCATGCAGCTTGAGGACATGATATTCATATCAGGTATCTGTCACAGTGACACCCGTATGGATGGAGTCAGTATCAGCTGGTGGATCAATCATGGTGCTTTGTATGAAGGGGTTTGTAAAGTTAGACAGGGAAAGTCACTCTGTGCTAGCCTGTACCTCAGGGAAGCATATACTGAACATGAGGGGCCCTATGACTGAGGACTGTGGTATGCCAAATGTAACTGAAATGCAGTAGTTACTATGGCGTGCTACCCTCATTGTGTGTCCTGTCCATGAGCCACATTGCATAACATCCTGAGACATAGGGTACGATGTGCAGGTTGATGTGTATGTTGTCAATACCAGAATGGAGAATGGTGCTGAGAGGCAGTGAGAGGAAAATGTAGGATGTGTGGACTCCTGTACCATCATCAACTACCCTGGTAACTGTATGAAAGGAGTCCAACAGGTGTAGGGGCCATGCTCTGGCCCTAACAAGTCCAACCCGGGTGGCATCAAAGGACTGGAGCCCAACAATGTCTCTGTGAATGACGTCCTTGATGATGTGCCCCATAGCCGTGCAGAACAGTCCAGTCAGGTGTGTAGGACTATAGTCCCACTCGTGCATTTTGGTGCCACCTTTGTGGAGTGTGATGAATGTTGCTGTGTGCCATTTAGGGGCCACAATGTCTGATACAAGGCTATTACTGAATATGGTGGCCTAGTGGGGAGACATGTTGTTCAGAGGTTTGTGGACATCACAGCCTGGGACTTTGGAAGGTGACATGGGGCCAGTGTCCCAGGACATATAGAGTGCAGGTTAGTACTGTGTAGGTGTGACCGCAGGGACACCGCAATGTTCCTGCATGGATTGTGGCCCTGTAGTGAGTGAGAAGGTGTAATGTTAGCATTGAATTCATCCACCAGCATGTTGCCAACATCACCTGGGTCTGTAATGTTCTTGAGTGACTGTTGTATGTGAGAGCAGATGTGGGTATTGCCATTGACTGCTGACATACCACCATAATGCCTTGTGGTACACCCTGGAATGTGTCACAGTAATGTTTACGTAGCTAGTCATGGAGTATGTGATGAGGGATCCCGTGGACCTACCGAGGCTGACCAGTGAGCTACCCCACCGATGGGATTGTACACCACTGTGCAACAGCCTCCACCTGTTGTTGTACATTATGTCCATGGAACTTGACCACCAGAGTGGCGTCTGTTATCTGGTGTGTACCATCATGGCTCTGTGTGGCATAGCATGATCCATGCAGTCGTGTACATGCTACTGAAGTGCACTGGGGTATGTTGCAGCATTTGTATGTGCATTGTCCATCTGCACGGGTGTCATGACATTAACAACCGCTGTCGTAAGATGTCTGTAGTAGGTGTTGTAGTACTCATGTACTGTGTATGCCGTGAAGGGTGTGGTGTTGGGATGTGGCTAACAAGGTTGATTAGCATATGTTCGGAATCCACCAATGAGGGGATGACCACAGGTGTGGAACACCAGTAACATGTTGGTAGTGTTCATGTCAAGGTTAATATTGGTCTTGGAGGTGGTGTGTATGGGTTTATCCAGCCGAGTGGAGGTTATGACTCATGGATGTGTCGGTACATGAGTGGCTATCCCAGTTAAGTGTGGGTTAATGTCATTCACACATCAGTAGTAGCTGTCTGAGCCCTACTGTCCAGTACACCAACAAATGAGGTCTGGTAACCGTGGGGTATGTAGTGGAATCTGTAGCTTGTTACAATGTGTATAGTGGTTCTGGACACAATTAGTTGCACGTGGAGCACCTCTGATGCATTGTGCTAAGTAACTAGCCAGGATGTGTGTACAACATAGTGGGATGTGGGAACATCTCAGCTGTGGGTGTGCCAGTCCAGGTATGTGCCTGAACGGTATGGTCTGTCTATAACCTGTCATTGCAGGTGTGCTCTGCAGAGGCTAGAGGCAGGTCCCAGTCACTGCAGAGATATTGGAGTGGTGCATTCTAAGGTGTGCCTTGCCTGCGTGCGTCACAGAGGAAGATGCAAGCATTGTGTCACATGACTCCATGTCTTGCTTGCCAGTTCCCATTCTGTCGGTGACTGTTATTGGAAACTGTGCAAGACAGGCAGTATAGAAGCAGCAAGAGCCTTACATGTGAGCTGTACTCCCAGGGCTGACAGGTGCAGGTCATCTGTGCCAAAGCATTGTGTTTGACCAGGTCAGTCAAAGCGGAGAGATACCAGATGCCTGTGGAATGACAGCAGAAGCATAGGCAACTGTTGAATTGACTCAGTCAGTCATTGTACAGTGGTATCGGGTCTGGATGAATGCATAATGCTCCCCAGGGCTTGGCCCACACCTTCAGGGCTACAAGACTGGTGAGCTATTGCATGTCCCTGCACACGTAGTCTGTGAAGTGGCATCTCAGGGCAGTCACACTAACATGGAGAATGACAAGTCACAGCGTACCTGGTGAGGTGTGGCATGGGTGCATAGGTTATGTTGCAGAACCAGTTACCTGACAGCAAGATGTAAGCGACTATCGCCTTGTGTAGCCTGCTGTGTGGAACTGCAGTGTGACCGCCTACAGAGTCACCTATGACTGGTGTGTTGTGTATGTTATAACACACTATTGGCTGTATGTGATGGGCACACATGAGTCTGTGGGCTATAAGTTGGTGATGTTGTGTTCCGTACGGGGGCTGCCTCTGGTGCCTACACAGAGTATGGAGAGGTACTGCACACGTTGTCCTTGTATGTGCGGCCTGTGGTGGAGATCATGTGAGACTATGTGATGAGTGGGGTGTGTTGCAAATGTTACACATCCCCACATGACTGTCAGATGCAGTCAGGGTTGGTGACAGCATTACCCCCAGCAGGGCTGCATAAGTGCATCCCCACAGGCTGTAGTGTCGTATGTTGGGAGGTGAGCATTGAATGTGTACATGAGACAATTGCTCTATTGCCACATGTACGACATGTCCATCTTATAGACAGGCAATAGCACTGGTACGTGACAGTTGGACATGCCTATATATACAACCATGTCTCACAGGATATGTGAATTACGTGTGTACAACAGCTGTTGTAACATAAGCAAGCTGGAAACCTTAGGACAACCAGTGTACCTGTGGGAAATGGTGTGGAATGGGTGCTATATTAATCAGTAGCTCATGACATGCTCACTAGTTCTGAACAAGTGCCTAGCATGACCATAAAATGCAAGGTGTTGGATAATATCAACCCATAAGTGGTGACGACAGTCATAATGTGTGGCACCACACTATAACCCTGCTGAGTATGGTGTGCATGTCCATGAACCATTATCACTGTAGATGTTAGCAGTACAGATGTACAAGACAGTACGGATGTTTGATTACAAATACCTTTGTATGTCACAGGAGTGTTCTACCAGTGGCCTGTTGACAGACTCACAACTACAAATGGTGCCAGAGTGACATGTGCATATCACACCAGTGCCAGCTACAGTAGACCAAGGTTAATGTGTTGTACTCCACCCTCATTGTAGCCCATACCACACAGACAAATGTTAGGCATCTGTGTATGTAAGGATGCGAATGGCCATGACCTATGAGGAATAGCTGTGTCAGTGTTGTGAACAACATACGGAATGGGCTGTGTGGATGAGGTGTGTGACATATGTGCAAATTCTGATGGATGATATCAGCATTGTCACTGCTAGGTGAGCATCCCTGTCCCCATTAACTACCACCTAGGCTGTGGTCATCATTATGGACACTGTGTAAGGGATTGTGCTGTGCAGTACACCTCCCTGACTTGGTGATATCTCCAGGCCCCTTAGGTAGTCATACAAGGTACCCATGTCATGACAGGGTGCCATCCATGAACACGGAGATCATTGGACAGGCATATACAGCACTGGGGTGACCAATATTGGATCACATATCACCTTTAAGGGGTAATGGCCATGAGTGGATGGGTGATACCAGCCTTCACAATCCTCACCTCCACTATGCAGCATGCTGTCTACCTTGCATAAAGACATCTGCTACACCATGATGATGGACATGCTACATGTCCATATCCTGATCTGTAAGATATATGTCATGGACATCCACCGTCCTAATACTAGTATCGCCACATGCTGGACAGATTCCTGTGCCATACATGTGACATACTCCTGCCAAACTATGCAACCCTGTCCATCAAAGCTGCACATGTCATCCCAGTCATACATGGTGTGATGGCCGCATGGTAGATGTAGTATCAACTGTCTGGATCAGTAATGTGGCACTGATGCACCTCGCGGTGACATAATGGCTGTCTGTTACAGCTAGGAAACCTTGCCCATACATGCTATGGTTCATAACCATCCCTGCGAATGACGTCCGACTAACCATTGTCCCATGTCTATCACATGTGCAACAGAGGAGATCCGTGGCAGGATGTTGAACAGCTGTACAGTGCTGTGTAGATGTATATGGCAAAACACATGCATGCACAGGTTTCCATGTGTATGTGTGCATTGTCACTGCTCAAGTCCATTAAGGCTGTGTCTGTGTTGATATGTGACATATACACAGCATCAAGGTCAACAGCATTACCGTGGACACATCCAGGCATATGCAGATAGGTAAGAACACCAGTGCAGGCAAAAAGACATGCCCACATCAAGACAGCATTCACATGGAGTATGAACACTGTAATGAGGTGACAGACATATATGGTGATGATATCCAATGCACAACGGGTGTTACATGTGTGTGACACAAACACGTCAGTCATGTCCGTGTCATGATGATTTGCAAAGATAACTGTGCAGATGTACTAGATGTCATAGAAATGTATGTGCAGCAGTATCTCTGTACATCTCTGAAACTGTGACCTGTCACCATCATTATGTCTTACAGATAATGCCTCATACACGCCTTCCAGCGTACAGCCACCAGGAGGATGATGTCCTCATCCCGTACCTCCATGAGAACTAAGAGGTGTTGTTCAGCCATGTGCCACAGCATGCCCAGCAGCGGGACGACCTGTGGCAGGATCTTCGCAGGAGGGTGAACAATGTGGGTGGCCATAACCGCACCTACCAGCAGGTGCGCAGACACTGCACGGACTTGATATGACATGCAAAACAGAGTGCCACTGAAATTGCCAGGGAACAAGGTGGAACAGGTGGTGGGCCACCAACCCAGCCCCCACTCACACACACCGAGGAGCTACTGGCCAGTCTGGGGATACCCTCAGAACAGCATCCACAAACACTAGCTGCCATCGTGGAGGTGGGTGTCTCCCAACCAATGAGCCTGGAGTTGCCTGGTAAGTCAGTACTGCACATATGGCTATTATATCCCATTTAGTTGCATGTGTTACTGTACATTATGTAAAGTAACAACATATGCAAGGTATGTGGACACACATGCTGCATACTACAGTATGCTACCCTGTGTATGCACACATGTGCATACTATATGCTATTATACAGGTGAATGTGTTAACATGCACAGTGCACCCTGTGGCTGACATACAGTCATGGATAATGTTCATACTGTTGTGTCACCCCTATACAGGTACCTCTGGCATGCCGCACAGACATGAGTCCGTTGCAGGTAAGACTGTCATCAGTATCAGGCATGTTAAAGCATAGATCTATTTGCCATGTGGCCAGTTAACACTTGCACACTTGATGTTCATTCCAGTCACGATATACAGGTCGCAGCACCCATCATTCACACAGGCCACCCATGTGCAATATATACAAATGAAATGATACACCATCTTGAAACCACAGTATTTGTCATTGCTACATGTGTGGTCAGCTGTGCATACAACAGTGGAGGTGTTCTACAATGGAGGCATATGTAGTATGCATTGGAACAACATGTGTGGTATGCAAAGAGTACCACACAGTGAGCTGTGATATGGGCAGCCCACAGGTGTCACCATTGTGTTGTATGCCCCTGCATTGGGTGCACACATTGTGATGTGCCATCTGACATGTCCCAGACATGTAGTGTTCTGGCTGCAATATTGTCACACTATCCCATGACCCATACCCCACATACCAAACATACAACCCATTGTCTGCATAGCCTTGTGGATGGTGACATATCTGACAGCTATGGGTGTATGTCATATGGGACAACACAGACATGTGAGATAGATGGCCATCACACACATTTGGCCAACACATGTGCACACATGGCCATGGGGGATGGCCAGAGACATGTAGCCACACAGTAGATGTGATGTGTATACACCCTGTTGCACGTTGTCCAAACATGGTCCACTTATAGCCTTAGTTGACTGATTATACAGTTGATGTGGTACACTGGACATCCTAACAACCTGTGCACAGCTAGTGGAGGTGTCACTGAAGTCTACCATATAAGATCAGTTGAACATCACGACTGTGTCATAGCATGACAGTAGTCACCTGTATATTTTCCACAGACATTGACACCACATCAGGCCACAGATACTGTACATTTCCCTTGCTTCTGTAGGACATCACCGTTAGCTGTGCACCTTGTGTGTGTGTGGTACATCAATGTCATGTGGGAAATGGTGAACTGACATGTCTGCTATGTGTGGACATGGTTGCCAGGCAGCTAAGACCCTGCAGTTGTTGTGCAGGGGTGTCAGCTGTGGGCCTCCAGTGACCTGTCACTTGACACAGCATGGTTTGGTGTGTATACACCTCAGCATCGTGGGTCACAATCCACAGTTATGTCATGGGTATGCATGCAGTTATGGCTATGCAATGTGTACATATTATGCATCGTACAGCAATATAGATGCCTCAAGATGCCATGCAATGGCACAGTGTCTGTACTTCACACTGTATAGCAATGTAGACGTCTCACACTACCCTTCCATGCTCATGCACATTTGCTAAACATGCATTCTATCTGTAGGGCATACAGACAACACCACAATGTGATGCCCATTATGATGCTGTACATGTGTCAGGACACCATTGTGTCAGACATGTATGCATGTTAATGCACATGTCAGCAGAGTACATGTCAAGGTCACATCAGCCATGTGTACTGTTATCCTGTTCTGGTCCACATGGTGCATCACGGGGATGCATGCATACTACCATGATTGTGTGAACTGCATGGCTACTGATATGACACCTGCTTGCTGTAGTGTGCACCCCAGGGAGGTATGCTTACTAACACTATTAATGTCTGAGCTGCATGCCCTCTGCTGTACCACAGGCATGCTGCATGCCATCTGTCAAATCACATGAATGGTGCGTCTGTGTGTGTGTGTTTGTGAGTGTGTGTCTGTGTGTGTGTGTGTGTCTGTGTGTCTGTGTGTGTCTGTGTGTCTGTGTGTGTGTGTGTGTGTGTGTGTGTGTGTGTGTGTGTGTGTGTGTGTGTGTGTGTGTGTGTGTGTGTGTGTCTGTGTGTCTGTGTGTGTGTGTGTCTGTGTCTATCGTAATTTAGAGTTTTTCTTTGCATTCACAGGTGATGTATGTGCGTTACCCTCCTGAGGTCCATCTGATGTTAGTGTCCCCACAGATACTAGCAGTGATGAACATATACATGAGGTGCAGGCAGGGTTGTCAGGGGCTGAATCTGTGCCAATTGTTGCCATCCCAGCTATGTCCCCCTCTTCCCCGCACACAGTTCTGCTGCCAACACATACCGCATCACCTGTGGCCATAGAGGAAGGACAGTCAGCGTCTGTTAGCATGGGACAAGAATGTGTGGTGGCTACAGAAGGTGTGTCTACACACCATGGTGTCAGCGTAATGACTGCAGATGTGCCACACAGGCATGTGGCCGGTGCTGCTCGTAGGAGGACCTCTGGCAGACATGCACCTGCAGGACAGAGTGCATCAGCTGGTATCACCAGATGCATGTTCCAGACTGTAATGGTGGCACAGGCACGTGCTGAATGGCAGACCAGTGAAGGGCAGAGGCTGCAGAGGGCTGCTATCCGTACCCTAAATGACAACATCCAGGCATTGGCAAATGCTCAACAGCAGATTGCTGATGTTCTTGACAGGCGATTGGGTGACATGGTTGGAATCCTTGACCACGGCATGGCAATGCACGAGTGTGAGCAGTCTGTGCTGGAACATCTGGTAGGAGTGAGGCATAGGCCACATGGATGTAGGCCAGCCACACCACCTAGTGCAGGTCAACATGAGTGTGCCACCTCACATGCCCACTCCCATAGTGCCAGTAGCAGTAGCAGTGCAGCTGGTGCTGCGCTGTCCACACCAGGACACAGCAGGCCATGTGGATGTGGCCCTGGACATTCCCAGTGGGGACACGGTTCCAGTGGACATGTGTCATCGGACAGTAGCCAAACTGTACCTCCGCCTCATAGTGCCCGTGCAACCCCTGGCAGGCACAGGTCACGTGGCCATGGCCGGACATAGTGAGCTGTACAACCTGGTCTGTACAATCTGGAGCTGTCAATAATACTCCGTGTAGGCCTCACAAAAGGCAGAGCTACTATGTGCACACATACACACACACACACACACACACACACACACACACACACACACACACACACACACACACAGCAAAGACATCTGTAGGGCACAACAACAACCACATGCATACTGAACAGACATGTCCAATCATATCACTGTTTTTTTCCCACACACATGATGTCATCCATTGGTGCAGCCTATGCCCCTGGCAAACATTATCACCCTGTGCATATGATGAAGCCTGTGCCGCATCCCTGTCATCCACACCATCGGTGCAGGGACATGCTCAAATTGTCTGATGCACAGGGTGAACAGAATAGTGAAAAGTGTAATTTACATTAGTTGTGTAAGAATAGTGAGAGAAGTGTATATTACAATAGTTGTGTGAGAATAGTGAGAGACATGTATATTACATTAGTTGTGTACTGTTGACACACACCAGACATACCATGTAGTACAGGTTTAGCATGCATTGTTATATGTTCACAGTATGTGTCATGGTAACAACAGTAACAGTATGTTGGTAATGATGCCCTGGTTCCCTCCTTATGGTCTATTTGCATGTGCCTACAGGTAGCACTGTTTGCAGTCTCCCATGTGTAACTGTGGAGTACTCACAACACATATGGGAATAGCAGCATGCTAAACGTAGCCTCAGCCTGACTGTCTGAAAGTCTAACATACCACAGATGTCCACACATATACTGATCCAGAAGCATGTGGGCAGTTTAATAGGCTACAGTGGCTAGAGACGTGACATCCATACCAGGTCACATCACAGGTATGTTGACATGGTGCAGGGGTTGTACACAGTGGTCTGGCCAATGATAATGTTAGAGGCCACTTGATAGCATGAGGCCTCACTGTGTAGCAGTAATACCCTGTCACATTACAGGAACATGCTCACACTAATGGGGTCACCAACACTATAATGCACACCCCATAGTGTTGAGGTGAGGACCCTTGCCTATGTGGTCATCACCCTCACAGTACTGTGCACCCACACAATGCGACACAGAGAAAGAACATGTACAGGTAGCCAGTGCGGCTGAGACCGATGGAATCAACAGGGTAGTGGACTGCATCACCATGAGGGGTTAGGGATCCTGTGTGTTCTGTATAGTAGCATACACCCTTACTCCATGCACCAGACAGCCATACATACCTACATACACACACACACACACACACACTGTGGAGACCACAAATGTTGTACATATTTGGATAGCTGATGTGTGTGATACACACACCACACCTGCCTACGTCATGCTTTCCACACTGCAGTATGTACAGATCTCTACAACAGTGTACAAGGGTGTGTGACAATTGTGTTGTATTCCACACCATATGTGGCATATATGGTCACACAAGCAAACACACATGGCAGTACTGTGAATGATACACCTGCTATATGATGATACGTCTGACAGACATGCAGCAGTATTGGCCGCATTATGTGTACCAACGCTACCTTCGGCAATTGTGCTTCTATATGCACATGGGAGGATGTAAGTGTTACAAGTGTCAAGTGACGTACTGTCAGTAACACCTGACCCCTGTGTAGGTGTTATGTAACGGTAACATAGCGTACTGTTTGCACATGTCATGGCTGGATGGCGTGTGACACACCTGTGGGCCATCCCTGGCAAACATCCATCTTCACAGGTGCATCACCACTTTATGTACACATATCCATCCATACCTGCTGTACATCCTACCGTACTGTCAGTATGTCACCATATACAAGTGTCAATGATGGGGCTGCATTGCAGCTGTATGTTGTAGTTAGGCACAGATGAGTTACTTACATCAGCTACTGTACATGCATGGTAGCTGCATGCACACTACAGATTGTAAATATGTGTTGGTCCTACATGCCTGTCATGTAGCCATGTTTGTATGTATTGCAATTGGTGGGTGGACATGTGTGTCGACATACATAACACATGGACTGTTGTATGATATAATGGGTGTCATGGGTAACTAGTACAGAGGGAATGTGTCCTCGGTCAGCATTGCTACCTCATGTACTGTTAGCATTCAACAGCCATGGACCCACCTTCCATTTGTGTGCGTATGATTGCTGTAGCCACTTGTCTGCACAGAGGACAGCAAAAGCTATGCTATGTACAATATGTGTTGTGTGTTTGGTCCATGCACATATCCGCTGCAATTACATGTATGACATAGCCAAACATGTGTGTTTGTTGGTGTACAGTGACAGTCATCTGTCACAGCTGTGTAAGACCCAGGGGCCCTGGTATGTGTAGAGTTGACCTGGTTATGTACAGTGGTATCCTTGCAATGCATAACACATGATGGAACCCTGTCGGTACATGTGTAGTCTGTACAGTTGCTGTAGACCTATGTACAGTCCACTGTTAATGTATGGCTGTATATTGCTGGTCCAATGACATGGTGATGTGTGATGGCTACATTGTAGATTGTGGTGTGTACCTCTGTGATCTACACCTGAGACAACTGTGATAGCTCCTGAGTGTGTACTGGTCAATACATGTGAGTGGCCTTCATGTACGTGGGGACAGTAATACCATACTGTGCCCTTCTGTGTTTAGAATCCGTGTGCATGCAAGATGGCCTTTGCAACTGCTAAGTGTGTGAGCATGCCCAGTATGCCATTGTGTAGATGGACACACAGTACATTCCAAACTGCGCACTTCCATGATTAGAATCCGTGTGCATGCCAGATGGCCCTTTGCAACTGCTAAGTGTGTGAACATGCCCAGTACGCCGTTGTGTAGATGGACACACAGTACATTCCAAACAGACGTGTGATACTAAGTGTGTGGGCATGGCCATTGACATTCTGTATAGCCATGGTGGTCATCCAGGCAACAGATGTCCATTTTCAATGTCACGATGGATGCCTACATTGAACACACTGGTTGCTGTCTCAAAGGGTGTACTGTCTGTGGCATTTCCCATATCTATGTAGTGTTGTAGTGCTCCGTAGATATTTAGTTGCCTCGATCACAGCACTGCCGTGTGTTTGTCTACGTCTACCTTGGGACAGTAATATGCTTTCAGACTGCTCACTCTCTAAACATTCCCTATCGGCGTCTTTACGGATGATGTCACCCACCTAGACGTATGCCTCTGGGAGTGCTGTGTTCAGTAATCTCGGTAGCGCATTCTGTAAATGCGTAATGCTGTAGTGTGATAAGGTAGTTAGGTGTATGTTAAACTCCCAGCCCTGCCAATTGTGTGTGTGTGTGTGTGTGTGTGTGTGTGTGTGTGTGTGTGTGTGTTTCCAGCTGCCTGGAGACACAGTAATGCTTTTAGATGCCTCACAACACATACATTCCCTATCGGCGTCTGCCTTTGTGGATGATGTCTCCCACCTAGAAGTATGCCTCTGGGAGTGCTGTGTTCAGTAATCTTGGTAGCGCATTCTGTAAATGCGTAATGCTGTAGTGTGATAAGGTAGTTAGGTGTATGTTCAACTCCCAGCCCTGCCAAGTGTGTGTGTGTGTGTGTGTGTGTGTGTGTGTTTCCAGCTGCCCGTGGATACAGTAATGCTTTTAGATGCCTCACAACACATACATTCCCTATTGGCGTCTTTGCCTTTGCGGATGATGTCACCCACCTAGAAGTATGCCTCTGGGAGTGCTGTGTTCAGTAATCTTGGTAGCGCGTTCTGTAAATGCATAATGCTGTAGTGTGATAAGGTAGTTAGGTATATGTTCAACTCCCAGCTCTGCCAAGTGTGTGTGTGTGTGTGTGTGTGTGTGTGTGTGTGTGTGTGTGTGTGTGTGTGTATATATATATATATATATATATATCTATATATATATATATATATATATATATATATATATATATATATTTGTAATATGTATGTGGATATTAGCACTATTGAATGTGCTGCATTATCTGTTCCTGATCAACTTGGATGTATCTAAATTTGCTATGGCTCTGTGATAGTGCATACACTGTGTGCTGTAGTGATCCTGGGTTATAGTTGTGTAGTGACCAGTTATTTTGTTGCTGGGTATTACAAGGGACATTGAAAACAATGATAGTACAGCAGCTTTAAACGGTCGTGTGCACATCTCAGCAGCAGTCAGCAGTGATTATTACTTTGGAGGATGAGTACGGCTCATATAACTATGTATTAAATGACAATACTATGCAAATTAGGTTAACATTACCCGTTTATCCACAGATTGTGATACAGATCCCAAGAATGTATGTGTATACATTGCCAGGTGCAGGACTGGAATATTGTTGAATGCATGGAGGGGTGTCCATGGTCAGAAATGGCGATCTGTACAGCCTGGCAGGTACAGTCTGTGACTGTCCCACTACCTCCAGTATATTGCTGACACATGCTGAAACTGTGTACATGCAGACACACACATAAAACAAACAGCTAGGGATAACACATACACACACACATTGCATCAACATTGGGCCATGCAAAACCTGTTGTCCCTCTCACACACACAAATACATACATGTTGATTGGATGGCTCAATGACAGGCTCTGGAAAAGAAACTACATACCCTGTGCATATGATGACTCCTGTGCCACCTCTTGTAATGTGTAACATTGATGCAGGTACAGACTAACATGGTGCTGATGCACAGGGTGGCTTCATAGCACTGTAATAATGTTAAAATGTTGTTACCACAAAGTGTGATTTCCTTCTAGGTGCATGTAAGCAGGCATGATGCAGTACAGCTATGATCATCAATGTAGTATAATGTACAGCACTGTTAATTCTGAAAATGTATTATCCATCCATGTGCCATTTGACTGACGTGTGTAGTATTGGCAGCATGTGTTTCAGAGTGTGCACTATGTGTGTGATGTGTGTAGTACAGATTTTCATGTATTTATATGTGAACATGGTGAAGGTGCACTGTCTGCATGTACATGTATAGTGGACACATTGGAATGGTGACATGCCCTGTATTACACACTGTTAACACTTCATAGTTTCTATTGGTGGCCAGTATGCATTATACTGCACATATTGTTGTACTTGTCTACACATGTGTGATTGCTATGGTTTTACACAGTGCTGTGGGTGATACTGTTACTATCTGTGATTGTTTTGCATTATGGTAGTAGACACAACCTCAACAGTCTGAATAACCAATTGTTATATGATATCTTCACAACTGACCGACATATGTAGGACACACAGTAGCATGTGGATCCTACATGTACTATACTATACCAGTACGCACTGGTATTGACCGCCACACATTGCTGGGACCATTACTGTTTGATATATAGCCATGTTAGTTACAAGCAAAGACAATAGGAATATTCCTGTCCACATCTGGGAATTCATACTGTGGCCTACAATGCATTCTGCACGACACAGTTGTTCTACACAAGGGTATCATACAGACAGATACATGTTATCCAACCCATGCTGTAAACCTATAAGGCTAAAAAGAGTTAGTTATCCACATTTACTACCCATACTATACCAACAGTAACACATAGGTATTACACCCCAATATGTATAATGGGTAACAATGTGTACATATAGACAAGTGCTATGTCATTTGTCATTTGGTATTTGCATTTACAATGGTATTTTGAAGTACATCACTGTATCACATAAGCAATGAGAGTTCTGCTTGCATATCCTCCAAGGTGGTTGTACAACTATGATGAATGTCCATTATTGACAGACTTTGCTGTGTTTGAACTGTTCTGCAGTAATACACATACATGAACAGCCACTCACACTATGTATATAAACTGTCATGTGTGTGTGTGTGTGTGTGTGTGTGTGTGACACAGATGACCTAGGCCACAGACAATTCTGGTACATGTAGTTGACAAGTGCTTTAATGCTCCACCAGATGTGTCTAGGCAACAGAACTGTGACTTGAGCGACACAAACACATGCTAGATTAAAGTTTCTGTTTGTGTGTGTGCCTCATTATGGCATTCCTGTTCATATGTGTGTGCATTTCTGATGTGTGTCATCAGCCACAGTTGAACTGCACATCCAGCATCCCCCACTAGGTGACCATGAGGGTTGTCCCCATTGCCAAATGTTTTGTACAGCTGCGTCAGATGCCACATATAGGAAGCATTGCAGCTTCCAGGGCATCCAGCACACACATTCAGTATTATGGGCTGGCCATCACACACAAACTGCCACTTCATGGAGGGGAAGCCCTTGTGGATGATGTAGGCCCTACCACACTCACTGGCTGGTGCTTTGATGCATATGTGCGTGCAGTGTATTGCGCACAGTACTCAGGATATTCCACTATTGTGTGGAAAAGACACATATTGCTGCCCAATACCTCACGGGAACTGGGGATATATACATGATCGCTGACATGTGCTGACATGGCATTCATGAACTGGTGCAGTACCCTAGATGCTGATGTTTGTGAAATCCACATCATATCGCCAGTTGATCTCTGGAAGTTACCTGATGCTGGTATCCTTAGGGCAACACATCCCTTGGTTTCCACTGAGACAGGTTTCCCCTCTGTTGGTTCTGTGTGTGAGACATTGCCTGCACAGCTCCACAATCTTCTGCAGGAGGTCTCTGTCCACTCTATAGTACTCTACTGTCTCCAGCTCATGTAGCCCCTGGTGGGTTACCCTGTGCCTGCACACTCTTCTCCGTCTACTCACTTTGTGTTGCTGAGCAGCATTCACATTGGCACAACCCTCCACATGTTGCATATGTTGATGTATAATAGCAATGGCAGCCCCTAACATTATGTTGTCTCAGTTAAGCTTTTACAGTTTTCACTTCTCTTAGTATACTACAGTGTTGCAGTGTGTCTGAGAAAACATGGTGGAATGCTGTTTGTAGAGTTGTACATGCTGTGCTGTGCTGGCCTACTGTACTGGTTGTGTAATATACTCAGTCTGATTGTTTTCACCTGCTAGCTGTGGTAGTTCTCCTTGGTTAACTTACTGCTATTTGTTTACCTTCCTTTTCACTGTCTGTGTCCACAGTGAGCGGCGCTGCGCATGAGTACAGTGAAGTGCACATCCGCTTCCACGCGCGCATACAGGCTTATACATGCGTACAAACACTTACACTGGCTTACACAACATTATACGGGCTTCAACAATCTTACACTAGCTTACTCATTCTTCAACGTGTGCACACGGGCAGACACATGTGCACACATTTTTACTCGGGCTTACAGGCATGCACGGGCGCAAACACACTTCAGCAGGTTTGCAAGAAACTTCAGTGATATCCATGGCGTACACCATCAGTTTCCTGACTTTACCTAGGATAAATCATAACACGCCTCTTCCACTGATGAGTCACTGACAGCAAACATGTGACACACTACTCCAATAAGATTACAGTGTTTTATACATACACACTCATGATGTCACCTATCTTCTACACTGATAGTCCCCTTAACCTACTCTTACACTGTAGAGGCTTGGCCCATATGGCATGACAAATTGTGCTTCACTATCCTCAGCCTCAATTGCATAGGATTGCCTACTAATGCTTGGTTACATCTCTGATAGTGCTCTTCCACACATAGCAACCACTACTCAGTAGCCATGTTGTCTTCAGCTTCCCATTCACCTGCATGGTGAACTAACTTTTAACTGACATTACAATTTGTATGTATATTTTACATATTTGTCTTGTTTTATACGCGCAGCGTGTATTCGTGCCACTGTGCTACACTTAAACACCAGAGATCAGGGGAGGACAACTAGAGTTTTATTAATTTCCAATGGAAAAACATGCCACTGGCCTTATATTTGGCCATTGGCATGCTTCTTCAACTAAATCCATCCTTTATTTGCAGATGACATTGTTCCGTTTAGCTACTTGCAGAACGTTACTCGGTTAACATCCGTGTACATTTCTGCACATAACTCTACTCTTGCACGGACAGCTTACTGTTTCATGTATCGCAATTTTTACATCATTTGCATAGCTTTCACCTACAAATGGGGTAATTTGCATATCCTAACATTGTCCGTGCAACGTTCGTTTTAGGGGCTGTGTTACACGCCCCTACAGGATATTGCTGAATAGCTCGGCAGACATCTTGCCTTGTTCTACTCTTACTCTACTTATACACACCAGCCAAGGCTTCGTGAATCCTGGCCTAAGCTTTGCTGTGTGCTAATATGTCTATTTGTGGAGTAAGCATGGCTGTAGGTATGTTTTGACCTGCTACGTCTGTCATTTCTACAGAGCATCTCCTACTTTCATCATTTGTAGAGGTGACAGCCCTATAGGAACTATATGCACAGCTGTGACATTTGACAAGTCAACACATACCTGCGGTCAATACTAAACTGACTACTTCAGCGCTTTTCATACCTTCAGAAATTTCTTGTAGTAGTATAGTCAATAATATTGTTTCCTATAGCATGTATCTCTTTCTGATACAAGAAATGTCATTTTATTACACCACTACACACAATATATGAAGAAATCACAGGCCAGATGCCATTACATTCTATTTGTAGGACACACCCGCCCAGAGTGTTGTGTTCCTCACAAAAGCCAACAGGTGTTAATCAAACCATATTCTGCTATCATCTACCTTATGTGTTCGCCGGTATTTGCGCTTTCCGTCAGTGGCAGAACTCACATGCGAGTGTGGGAGACTGAACTCTGTATTGGGGACACTGCATAACACCCTGAGGGACACATTTATGTTGTTTCTATTAACCTTCCACATTGACTATCACAGGGCATAGGTATTCATCACATTTATCGAGGTACATTCATTTGACTTATACATGTTTTGTCATCACGTCTTTCTTCACACCTGTCCACCTAATCTCACTAGTTCTGTACATTTATTTAGGTCAGGGTTGCCTTCATACCTTTCAACTGTACACATTTTGGGTAAATGTCCCGAAATTAGACTTATAATTTTGTTCCTTTTTTAATAATATTGTGCCTTTCTGGTAATTTAGTGGCAAGTCATTTGGGACTGTGGGGTTAGACAATAATGACAGACATTAGTAGTTTATAATTAATAACCCTCAAAACATTCATGCTAATGAATGATCCATTATTCTATCAATGTTCTGACTTTGTAAGAGGAATATTTGAAATATTCCCTATTTGTACTTATTTTAAAATGCCTTTGTCCAGATGTCTTATTCTGAAGGGTTGAGAGGTATGATTACCATCTTAGTCGTATGCATGTACGTCCATGATAATCACTTACAAGACATTGATATAAGTCCCTACGTCTTCCCCCAATAGTTTACACAATATCCAGTAGATGGGTTCTTCATTTTTGGAAGATATAGGCATCTGCTATACCCACATAGGAATATTAATCACTGCCATGGGGCGGACCTCATAAATCTGTGCCAACCAACACCTAGGCACCTAGGCCCATTAGTGCATACCCATGATTCCCAGACCTGACACCCCTCCGCAGTAGTCATAACACATATTTAATGTGAGAGATAATAAAGTATGAAGACATATGTCATACATTCTGTCAACCCATGTGTTATTACACTTGCACAAGCTACTGCTGCATGTACAGCTATATTGTAGTTGCAGATGACACTTCTTTGCAGCAATCATTACAGGATGGTGCCTGTATAGATTCACATTATTTAGTTTAAGTCTGTGGATATATATCTATACACAAATGTATATATCCATATATAGACATTACGTGTAGAAAACAGCATTCATTTGTATGCTGTGAGCGGATTACACACGCGCAGGCGCACTTGCATTTCCTTATTGTGGGTTACACGCAGGCGCACTTGCATATCCTTATTGTGGGTTACATATGTTTACTAAGTCTTTGTGCTTACATGGGCTTTATTACTTGTGACAGTACCAGTAAAATATCTGTAATCCGGTTAACGGACATATGCGAAACACACATTCACCTTTACATATTTAAATGTCTGTACAGCACAGACGCATTCATTACACTTTGACATTATATGTGCTGTAGTCATAGTTGAACCGGGACTGCATTCACGTTGGCCGGATGCTGTAACCACTATACTTTTGGTGTTCTGACTCATTTATATGCATACTCATAGTACATAGCTACATTAACATATGCCTCACCGCTTCACTTATGACACAGGCATCTATTCTCCTGCTGGGAAAAATGCGGTACTACATATTACACATTCCCTATTCCCTACAGCTATGGACCCAAGCTGCATATTTAATCACTGCAGGGATATTCAGAACCCCAAGGCTTATAGTCCTGACACATACAAGTCTTTAATTGTCAGGGTGTTCATGTGGTGATCTGGGTTTAGGCTTGTCTGCCTGGTGAACGGTACTGCCCTGACCATGTTCAAATGTCAGACAAAGCACATGGACAGAGTTTATCCATTTTAAACATTTTACCTGTGTTTGCAGACACAGGGCAGCTTATAATGTTGGCAATACATAATATGAGTGGGAGTGGTTACAATACATAATCCACGGTGAGTGGTGTTCCCATTCACATTTGACTATTTCCTGTATTCATTCATACGAGGATTATTATTTTGGACATGAATTAACTATGAATTAACTACAGGTATGCAGTAGTACAGTAAACAAATGTGAAGGTTTGTTACTGTAAAAATGTATGGACCTCTGTAATACTCGAGGACTACTCCACATCCTTCACAACATTTCATGCTAATGTAAATACTATTATTCTGTGAACTTTCGAAGTTTGTGAGAGCAGTATTTACATCTGTCCCTATTTGTCCACCCATCATTTTAGGCTTTGTCCAGATTTTGTTGCTGTAATAGGTTGAGAGGTGGTGTTGGTATGTGATTGAGTTGAATATATACTGTCGATAATTCAGTGGGGAGTAGGGTTGCCACCTGTCCCTCTTTGCGAGGGGAAGTCCCACTTTGGACAGTTGTGTCCTGCGACAAAACCTAAGACATGGCAAATGTCCTGTGATTTTAAGACAAAATATATTTCTTATTTTCTTTAATAGTTGCATAATACAGTTATTTTGTATCTGAAACACATAACTATTATATGAAATAGCATAAGCAATACAAATGCTACAAAATAAGCTTTTATTTTGGCAAACAAGTGTAATTCTGTCCTTTGCACTGGCCGGGGGTATGTTTTATCCTGCAAATTCTCACATTTCTACAAAAGATGTCCCACCTTGGGCATCTGAACAGGTGGCAACCCTAGTGGGGAGACCTGCATGGTGGACAGGTGTTCCATCCTGCGTAGTATGTTTTGCATGTCCGTCTAGAAACTGAACAGTACCGTGACTACACATACATGTTTTGTCCAGATGTGTACAGTACTAGACACCGTGGCGTGTAAACAACTCTGATGTTTCAACAGGTTACTTATCCCACGCGGGATGTACACACATTTTGCCAAAACATGAACGCGCGGGCATTTGAATTTATGTAACTCTGATGGGATGTTTACAAACATGGGATACATATTTGCAATCTTGACACTGCCTAGGGCGATACGTCCTACTACATATGGGTAATACTCGCTATGTGTAGGTGTACGGCTGCGCAAGGCTGGTAGCTGGATTTGGTGGACATTCAGACATGGGTGCGGGTTATGTGCTATACAGGGGATGTTGCGTATTGCATTTGCATGCATGGGTTCTGCATCTGGATGTCCCAGTTCCGCATATACCATCCTATGTGTATGTACCGGTTACGTTCCTGTTCATGTGTATAGCACATTTTAATATTCATATGTTTGTGTGAGTTTGGTATACAATATGGACTGTCAGGTTTCTTTACGGTTGTTATATGGCCACAACTGCCCAGCTGTGTACTATCACTATCACTGTGGGACTGCTGGTGACCCTGCCCATGGGGCTGGACGTGTGTATTGGCGGCGCGCTGACATGATGCGCTTCACTTCCACTGGGTATAACTACTTACAGTGCAGTACATTACGGACACATGATTTTAAATATCATTTGTTCCATGGACGGAAACTCATATTGTGTTGCGTGCATTTCTGTTTGGTTCTCAATTTTGTGTGGCCGGGAACTGTCTTGGATGCTTTGCATACATTTCATTATCCACGGACACTGATAGGTGCGATTACTATTGCAGGCAGACTATAATATTCAGCAGTTTAGGTTGCTCATCGACAGCCGACATTGACACGCCTCCGGGCGCAGCTTAGTAACGCCTCATGCACTCATGCACATTTCCTATGCATGTGTATGTGGTGGCAGCGCACCTTCATTAATATGCATATGGTGCTACTACACCATATATATGCTGCACGGCCGGCACAGGCCTTACACCAGCCTTGCGCTGAGCTTCATGAATCCCGGGGTTAGTCTTAAATGTTGCATGGACTAATTATCCAGTTAAAATTTAAGAAACTGCTATACATTTTGACAACTACTTTTCAACATTAGTGATGTCAAAGAGAAAGGGATGTGTGTCACATGTTAAATGATATTAAAGTACAAATCTTGTTTCCAGCAAAAGTAAGGATTCACCTTCCAGAAGGAAAGAAGACTTTTAACACCTTGTAAGATGCTTTAGACTTTATACAGAAAAATATAATCCTAGAAAAAAAACAGAAGGAAACGACTGGAATCTATCAATTTCTTTGAAGAGAAATGCAACAAGAGATAGTTGGTTAATAAAAGAGAAAAGCAGTAAAAACTGAAGGACAAATGAAAATTAATGCATTTCATGGTTATGAATGCTTATTCATTTAAAACAGTACTCGACTACTTATGACCAGGTGCTGAATATTACTTTTTACAAGATAAATCATTTATTTCTTTTTTTCCCTTCTTCATATGGTTAGAATTCCCTTTTTAAAAGGTTAGTTTGATTCTTTTAGCGATGTATGAAATTAAAGCCACTTATTTTCATTTAGAGTTTAAAAGGTTAAACTATTACTTTTATTAAGAGCTAATCCTTATTATGATGAAACATGTTAGATGGTACACTTTCTGATATCTTGGCACAGTTGAGTAATATACTATTAAATATAATACATGATGCAACAAATAACACTAAAGAGGCATGTTACATTAAATTATGGGTTCTTAAAATGGTCCAGTAGTGTGCTACTGATAGTATACTTGACATGCAATAGCACCCAGGAAATACATGTAGTGTTACACACAAAGTATAACAAATATACTTTTTTAGATATATAAAAGTTACTATTGGAATGATATCAAGTAATTAGAGTAACATTCATATTTTTACAAGTTAAACCTGGATCACACACAACCTTTCTTTTAATGCAGGTTTATATGTTCTGTCTCCTTTAAAGAATTGTTTTATATTAAACATCTCATACAAATAGTGCTTGGTGAATCATTAAATGTTATTTCTTTGAGTGCAATGGCTTTTTAGTGGTTGAGATACTTTGAAATGTTTTTGTTGTTTTTTTTAATGGTTTGGAGGGGGTTTAGGGATTTATGTGTGGTGTGGAGGTGGCTTGGATTTACTTGCAAGCATTTTTGTGTGAATTGTCACTAATGGACTATTCATTTTCAAGTCCTTATCATGAAAACCAGCTTAAAACAACTTAGAGTCACGAGCATGTTTTATGATGGTGCAGGAGTTCTGAAAATTCTAAGAACTGTCCAGGTTACTTTTTCCTGTCTAAAAGTAAATTTTCACAATATTTTGAATTATATGCTAAGATATCAATAAATACAAGTTAGATAATAAGCAAAAGACAGTGAATTACACTCTAAACCACTTTCAGTTATTAAATAGTTCTGAAAGCTTGTAGTATAGCAAAAAGAAACGTTTATGTACTAGCCTATAGAATGGCACTTCTGATAAAAAAATTAGGATTGCATTTCTCTGTTATTGTCTCTTTTTAATGATAACAAAACTTAATATCACAGAACAATTTATTATGGAAACTGAATCTTAAGATAGAAGATTTTCAGATGTTTGTTCAGATATTATTAAACATAACATTTAAGGATAAAAAGGATTAATTTTAACAGTAGTATTAGATTAAAGAGTATGACATATATAAGGGTACATATAAATGTTTCATTATATGCTGCATTATATGATACTCTACAATAGGAGTATAGCTAAGATATAAAACCTAGAAATATAGTAATAGTACAAGGCATAGTATACAAACAGAAATAAAAAGAGATCAGAATAAGTAAATATGTATATAGTTAAGAATATTAATATGTATGCAAAGGTGGGAGGTTGGCATAGTGGTTAAGGTGTTCATCTTTCAGGCACAAGATACAGGAATTGATTCTCACATGGGGTAATTGGCTGGAGTTGGAATTGTCCACAAGGACAGTGAGCCTGGTACTAATTTATGAACTTATGAGCCTATGAACAACTGTTTACATAGGAAATAAAATAGAAAAAATAAAAAATCATCTGACCTATAAATTAATAAATATGAAAATATCAACTGACTTCCTCCCTATAGCAGACCAGGGAGATAATGTGAGGTACAGAGAAATATGATTGTAGAGATATTCAGTTTGTTCAACTTATAATAAGGATTCTGAACACCTATTTAAATTTGCTTATTCATAATAGCTGACTGGTGGGCATTTTAAGATGATACACACTAAAAATATGAGACAATATTAATCAGAAGCATGAGCTAAGCATTGTTAGTCTAATGGAGAGTTTAAGAGGTAATCTGTTCATCTTTTTCAACAAGAAATATGTTATTTCATAGTAGAATGTTTTAGGGTACATCATTAGGTATTTTTTTTATTTGTTTCGTCCATAGCTAAGATTTCATTCTGTTATATATAAAGTACCTAATAAGTTTTGTACATAAATGTGATTTCATTATACCTGTGTTTTTTCCTCTCCTATATAAGTTTCTGATTTTAAATGCATATATTTTAAAGTTAATGGATTGAATAATCCAGTAAAGAGGTGGAGTTTGTTCAAATACTTGCAATTATATAAAACTCAAATATATATAAAGCTCAAATATTATCTCTAAAGGAAACATGTTTGCTTAATAAAGATGCAAATACACTTTCATTAAAGACTTATTTGTTTTTAGCAGGTTCTAGCTTTTCAGCTAAAAGAAGAGGCACCTTCATTTTATGGAAGAATGCATCAGTAATGAAGTAAAAGAGACCTGTGTTGATAAAAATTATATATTAAGCATTGTTATAACTGAGTGGAACAAAAAGCTATATACATTGGGGAAATATTACTGGATTCCAGGGGTTGGAGGTAAAGATGCAAACAATTACTTAGACACTATACCCTATTATATGAAAGGTGAAGTCATAATAGCTGGTGATTTTAATTCTCTTTTTCAGACAGATTCCACTGCTGACAGAAAGCTGAGAATCACATGATCACACAAACCCTCTTTGTAAATCTAATGATTGTAAGGGATATATATGAGGTAAAGAAAACAAACTCACTTCAGTTTACCCATTATTCATACAGATATGGAACACAAACAAATATCGATATAATTTTTGTCTCAAACAATCTGTCATCACATATCAGAGACGTTTCAATAGTTTCACGTCCATTATCAGACCATAATTCTATAATCTTTAATATTACTTTAAAAAATGAAAGTTTAATACATCACAGGTGATTACCAGTGTACATTATTAAAATAAAAGATTTCAAGGATTGAAATGTTAAAGAAATCAAAAATGTCCTAAAAATAAACATGAATGGTGAAGTATCTGACATTGTCCTGTGGGATTCACTAAAGGCTTACTTAAATGGAAGAGTTACAAGCTGGTATATTAGTAAAATAAGAATGGGACAAAGAACTGAATACACTACAGGCCAAAATAGACACACTAAAGTTAAATCTAAAACCTAATGGCATTACCAGTCAGTCTGAACTTAAAAACCTAAATACAAAATATGTTGAAATTCTAAATCATAAAGTTTCAATACATTTGGAAAATCTTAAACTTCAGTAAACCCTTTAAGCTTGCATAAACTTATTCTTAGAGCAAAGAAAATGAATAAACTAAATCATGTCAAAGAAATTATAACACATATAAATAATAAAATATGAAAGAAGAACAGGTGATAAAGGTATTCATAAGGATTTTAAAAAAATTTATGAAAATATAAATAATAACACAAATAGCCTAGATAATGATGATATAGTTGAAACTTTTCTAAGAGAAAGTATAAATAATAAAATAAGTGAAAAAGATAATAAAAAATGATAGACCATTCACTTTAACAGGAATAAAAAATCAGATAAAAAGTTAAAGAATAATAATGTACTGGGAAGAACTATATAAAATGCTACCAAATGCAGTTAAAATATTAGATAAGGTCTACAGAGAAATAAAAACAATGGCTGAAGTCCCCCATTCATGGAAATATTCCCTTATATCACCTATGTTAAAACAAAATAAGGGTCCTACAAACCCCGGGATTCATGAAGCTCGGCGCAAGGCCGGCGTTAGGCTTGTGCCATCCGTGTCGCGTGAAGATGACGCAGTAGCACCAAATGCATATTAATGAAGGCGTGCTGCCGCCACAGCCACGTGCATGGGAAACAAGCGCAAGTGCATAGTGCGTGTCGAAGTGCCGCACAGAGGCGTGGAAATGTCAGCTGTCGACGTGCAACCTAAAATGCTTGCATATAACAATATGCATGCAATAGTAATCACATCTGTCAGTGTCCATGGATACTGAAACGTATGCAAAGCATGCAAGACAGTTCCTGCGAACGCAAAATGAAGAAGCAAACACAAATGCATGCTAGGGAATAACGGGTCCCCATCCCTCAAACAAATGACATTGAAAACCATGTGCCCGTAGTCCAACGCAGTGTAGATAGTTATACCAAGTGGAAGTGAAATGCATCGTGTTAGCATGCCATGAATAGCTACGTCCAGCCCAATGGTCAAGGTCACCAGCTGTCCCACATTGTGAGGGAGCGTACACAGCTGGGCAGATTTGTCCATAACAAAACCATGATAAATGTAAATATCTAGCAACCGTATGACAGAATTATATCCCACAACGCATGTAATAGTCACATACAATAGGTATGTCTGTATTTAACATACCATATGTGACAAGAAATAGAATAAGCAAGAAAACGAAACAGAAGGAGCATATAAACTGCTACAACAATAAGACAACATGTAGGCTTAAAGGAACAGTATTATCCGTAGTGCTGACTATGGGTATGTGTTGTCCAGTACAATCGGATATGTGTCCGGAATATATCCCATTCTGGATATAGGAAAAGGTGGCACCCTACCAATGATCAGAGCAGTTGGCCAAAATCTGCACATATGCGGTCCAAGCTGTACTTGTCAGGATGTGTCACAGTTGAACAGGTATTACCTGAGTGTACCAACCATGTCATAAAAGTTAAGTATGGGCGTGTACCTATGTGTGTGATGTATAGCATGTGGAAGGTGAAACATGCCAGGGTAGTCCACACAACCATACAGGTACCTGACATATGTAGTGTATGCAATGTGTTACCTTGACCGTGTCATGGGCCATCAACCAAAGCAGTGATGGATGGAGTGTCAGGAATATGTGTGTGTGTGTGTGTGGGGGTAATGGTATAATCCTCAAAGGCGAGACTGTGTCATATGCAGAATAGGTGAACTGGAGGTGTATGAGGGAGCAGCGAGTGAATCAGAAAGAAACACAAAGAACATGTATACACATCTGCAATACAACCTGACAGGCCATACTGTAGAACACAATCCCACAAACATATGAATATTAAAATGTGCGATACAAATGTACAGAAATGTCACCGGCACATACCCACAGATTGGTCCTGATGGAACCGGCCCATTCAAATGCAACACACCTGGATGCATAATGGAATACCCATCATCCCCTCCACAGCACACAACCCGGCCTCATACCTGAACGTCCACCAAATCCAGCCATACTTGGCCTACTAGCTTGGCGCAGCCACATCTACACATAGTGACCACTACTCATGTGTAGCAGGCAGTGTCACCCTAGGCAGTTTCAGGATTGCAAACTATGTTTCCCTTGCATGTAAAACCAACAACACATTTTTGTAAAGCCAAAAGAATGGTCGATATTGGTCTTGTTAAATTTTTGGACATCCCTCATGGGATAAGTAACTTGTGTAAACATCAGAATGGGTGTCAAGACACTATGTCCAGTCCTGTAGACATCTGGACACAAGTTTGAATGTGCAGTAGTGGTGCACGAGACTGTCCAGCCATTGATGGTCATGCAGAACCTACTGCCCAGGATCAAACACCTGCCCATGACGCACGTGTCCCCACATGAATAATCGAGAGAATATATTGTACACATTTGCATTGTGGCACTTGGAAATAGGGTGATGAAGGCACTGACATAAACAGGATACCCCCTGATCCACTGTGTGAGGGACAGTCACTGTATAGGTAGGTGTGTCCTGACCAACAATGATACAATGCCAAATGTCCTGTGATTGTAGGAAATAACTATGTACCATACTGCATGTAACAGTTGCCTGAAGCAGTCATGTCAGGATAGAAAATACGTAATTCGTACAAGAAACAGACTAACAACTAAAGTGCTAAAGGTATAGGCTCTCAGCTAGGAAAATGAATGTTCTAAACCTGCACTGACCGTGGGTATGTGTTGGCCTAAACAATCTGGTGTCCCCAGAATATATCCCAACCTGTACATATGACAATGTGTCAACCCTACCAATGGTCAGAGCATTCGCACACTAACTGGCCAGCCTCTTAATCACTCACAAAGCCAGTGACCTTTGGAGGAAAGGTGTTGAATGAGAATGACTAATTACAACAATTAAGAGTAATAGACACATTTAACTGCAGAAAATAAGTAGTAATACGAATCTGTCAACACGTTCCAAGTTAATAGTACTAATATGGTAGAAGTGTCCGTGATTGTCCCTGATTTCTCATAGCCTTGTCACTGTCACTGTAGAAACTAGTCCCCGAGTATCACAGAGGTCCGTACACATATGTACACCAACCAACTGTCACATTTGTTGACAGGACTATTGCATACCTGTAGTGAATTTATAATTGATGTCCAGAATAATATTCATCATATATATAAATAATGACATAGTCAAATGTGAAGAGAAACATGTGGAAACCCCCCCCCCGGTATTATGTAGTGGAACCACTCCCCACCCTATATTATGTAGTGCCGACCTAATTATGTGGTCAAAGGTGCCCAAACACCTGCGTCTGTAAACACAGGTAGAATGTTAAAATCTGGACTAACTCCATCCATGTGCTACATCTGATATTTGAACAGGTACAGGGCAGCTCTAGTCACCAGTCGGACAAGCCTAAACCCAGACCAGCACATGAACACCCTGACAATCAAACACATGTATGTGTGAGGACTATAAGCGTAGGAGTTCTGAATATCCTTGGAGTGAGTAGACATGCAGCACAGATTCAGGGCAGTAGGAAATAAGGAATGTCAGAAGTGTAGTACTGCGGTTTTCCCAGCAGGAGAATGGATGCCTGCTGTGTAAGTGAAGCGGTGAGGCATAGGTAAGAGTAGCTATGAACCATGGGTATACATATAACTGAGGCAGAACAACAATAGTGTAGTGGTTAGAGCATCCACCTAATGTAAAGGCATTCCTGGTTCAAGTACGACTATAGCACATTAATTTATTGTGTAATGAATGCCTCTGTGCTGTAAAGCCAACATTTATACATGTAAAGGTGACCGTGTGTCTCGCATGGGGCCGTTAACCGGATTCCATCAATCAAAGTGGTACTTTCATAAGGAATAAGGCACATCTAATCACAAAGAAGTGGCAGTAAACATATGTAACTTACAATAAGTAGATGCAAGTGCACCTGTGTGGGTGTAAGCAGCTTGTAGCATAGCAAATGTATGTTGTCTTGTACAGCTGTAACTTTTATATATATAGATAGATAGATAGATAGATGTGTGTATAGATAAATATCCACAGACATAAAAGAAATATGCAATTATATATATATATATATATATATATATATATATATATATATATATATATAAATGAATGCCGAAAGACAAAAGCAAACATAAGGGTTGTGAAGGGAATCTAGAGCAAGTAAGGTATTATAAAGTGATCGCAGCTTATGTCAGATAAAGCTGCACAAGAGTGAGTAGAGCATTGCTATGCACACCAGAGGCAGGGTTATACCAGTGGCCATAACATCATTGATGTGCTACGTCAACATTATACACAGACGGAATGTAGTTCATGTTGTGACCACCTACACTTGTAACCCGCAAATCGTTCATAATCCATAACACCAGGAAAGGCACGTATGTGCAAATATGAATGGAGGGAGACCCTGTGAATACAAGAGGTGGTACAAAATGTGTGTAGGGCCCAATGCTCTGGAGAGGGCAATGTGTAAAGGTGTGTCATGGCTGTGATATCAGGTGGATAATGGCTGTTATGCATGGAAACTCAACACGGGTGTGCTGGAGAAACTATGGATATGCGATTATGGACACAGGAGTGCTAGGCTATGTTGTGCCAGTTGCAATGGAGCAGCCCGTGGAGGTCAGCTAGTACATAGGTGCGATTCCCAGTTAGAGCGTCGTCTGCGTGGAGACATGCATGAATTGGCGTACTGTCGTCGGAGGTTGTGCGTTAGGGCTGGCAGCCCGGAACGTAAAACCTATCTGCCAACCATGAGCGGAACGGAGTTCTAATGTGACAACCCCAAACTGGGAAAAGCAGAAAGGCACAACTACATGCAGACATAAATATGTTGACGTACAATCTCTGTAACACAAGCACTCATTCTATTAACATTAATAATATGAATGTGTACAGAAACAAACACAGTAGCAGGAATAATAGGCTACGCATACGAGTAATAGGTCGAATGACACTGTATCACATCACACTTATCAGCGGTACCCCAGACATGAAAAACATGCAACATCTGTCTGCTGTATAATGTGCAGTATACTGATCACAAGTTCACCAGAGTGAAGTGTCGGTATAATGACTAAGGCAATAGTATGCTGTTGAAGCAGAGATGAAACCCAATACGCATGTGTAAGTGTCTATGTCCGGGAAATGTATTGGTTAATGGACACACAGATGTATATATAGATAAAAATATATATACATGTAGATATATATATTGATATACACATATATATATACACATACAACAGGTATTGATATATACACATACACACAAAACAAATATATATGTCATTGTAGATATACACATGTACATAACTAGGTTACTTTACAGCAATTAGGGGTAACATGTTTAGACTGGGCATATGTTACTGAGAGGTCCAATAAATAAATGTTTTACCTCCCACACCACCCAGCTAGGGTGGTCAGAAATACAGACGCGCAATAAAGGTAAATACACTGCTGCATTCCAAACCACCAGCAGGAAAGTACCAGTGGGAGAGATCTGCAAGGTCTACACTTTAAACATTGATAATGGGGTCCCTTGCGGGACACCAAAAATTCACTATACAGGCAACCTGTAGTCATTGATGCAAGCAGGATGTAGCTGTACACAGAACAGTAGGTTGTGCAAGTGTAATAACACATGGGTTGACAAAACGTACGACATGTGTCCCGAGACGGGGAGACCGGGCAATGTGTAGGGGTGTGCTCATACCCCAGCTGCGCTCACAGTAAGTAGTTCTCATGAGTGCTGTAGAGGGGTGCCAGGTAGGTGAACCATGGGTATGCAATAATGGGCTTAAGTGTGCAGGTGCTGGTTGGCAGAGATGTATTAGGCCCGCCCAGTGGAAGTCATTAATATTCCTATGTGGGCATAGCAGATGCCTATACCTCCAAACCTGAAGAGCACATCTACCGGATAGTCTGTAAACCATCGGGGGAATACATAGGGACCAAGTCAGTGCCGTGTACCCGATTAGCATGAACGTCCATAGTTATGAATCGGAATGTAACAAAGTCCAACTAAACACTTCCAGAACTAGTGGTATTAGGTGGACAGGTGGCGGAATACAGGTAATGACAGATGACAACATGTATGAGTCATAAACAGCATGTAGCTCGACAAACATGAATGAATACATATGCTCTGTGACTGTCAATGTGTCTGGTTAATAGAACCAATCATCTAAATGTGTCCCATGGGGTGTTATGCAGTGTTCCTGATACAGTGTTCATTCTCCCCCATTGGTATGTGAGGTTTGCTAGTGACAGAAAGTGCATAATTTGCTGACCACCTTAGGTAGATGATAGCATAATAGATGAGGTTTACCACCCGTACGCCTTTGAGGGACACACCAGTCTGGGAAGTTGTGTCCTGCAAAATGAATGTTATGGCACATGGCCTGTGAGGTCGGGAAAGGAGGCCATATATTGTGTGCAGTGGTGTCAGAAATTAATTTGTTGTATCAGAAACAGCTACATGTAATAGGAAACAGTATTAACAATTATAATGCTACAAGAATAACCTTAACGTATGCAAACCGTTGAAGTAGTCAGTTTACTACTGGCTGTGGGTATGTGTTGCCTTGACACATGTGATAGCTCTACATATAGGATCTATAGGGCCACCACCATTCTGAATGGCCAAAGTGGGACCTGCTCTGTAGAAATGTCAGATGTACCAGGGCAGAACATACCTACAGCCATGCATAGTACAGAAATATGCATATCAGCACAAATCAAAGCTTAGTCTAGCAGCAGTAAAGTTGCTTATGCTACTACATATAACATATCGACGTGTCAGGTATACAAGACCTGTAACAAGCAACCACTGCAGACATGTAGAATATGAGAATGTCCGCTAATCAGGACAGTTGCAATAGCTAGAGTATTGTCACATGACATATGCCTAATGAGCGACTGTCCCATGCAAAGTGGGAAAGGTGTTACTCCCACAGTCTCCCGTAGTGCAATCTGAAAGGTGGAAAACGTACAGTAGGTATGCGGTAGCATGACTCAGTGGACAGCTGCATTAACAAAATAACATTCACATGTTAGCATTGCAGAGTATCGGTTCCCATGTATCAGGCAGATGGGAGCAGATCGTATGAGGAACACGCATATAATCCGATTACATCACTGGACAGGCCGCCGAGTCCGTACAGTTGAATGCCTGCCATCGCCAAATGGTTAGACACACCCGATACTGTAGTCATGTAGTCCGATGTAATACGCATCACAAGGGATCGCACACACCCAGAGTGAGTGACAAATGTAAGCACAAATGTTGGTGAGCGAGCGGCTGTAAGTGTGTTTGTCTACCAGTATGCCAGTAGTGCACTGTCAAAGAAATGTGGAGTCTAAATGGGTATAAGGTGTTGTAAACAGAGGTCAGCAGTGCTTAACACTGTGAAAACCACCGCTCCCACCTGCTGGAATGTGCCTTACCCAGTCCGTATCCAAAGGCGTCAGTCTGTCTGCAAACAAAGATCAGTCCTATTCACGTGCTGGTAGCAGTACCCTGCACACATAGCTCATGTGAATTAACAATAGACCATGGCATATGTACAGAAAATAGACCACACACACACCATACAGCACAGTCATCCAACAGTATAGCAATGTACTGGCATATATGTCCGGACCACTGATGTATGCATGCCTGGCCGTCCTGTGTTTCACTGTGTGAGCATGCCCAGTATGACTGTTACGCATGTTGTCGACCAACATTACCGTCATACCGTCATGTGTGTGAGCATGCCAAGTATGGTCAGCTATATCACATGTGTCACATGTCCAGATAGTCAGTACCATGCTGCCGACCCTTCTGTTATACATAGACAGGTGTCATGCTGTGTCTGTAGGGTAGCTAATGGTCATGTGGCATTGACAGTTGCTACATGTCTGTATAGCGTGGGGGGACATGCAACCGCATCCACAGTCCTACACAGCACCGTGGGTGGCGCACATGACTCTCACGTGTGTAGGTTGGACGGGGGGGCACAGCTGACAGTTGTACACATCTGCCACTACTGTACTGGTATGCCAGGTACTCCATGTCAGTGTGTGGACATACCTAAATTGCTGGTTGGAGGGAAACCAGTGTACGTCAGGTCCCAGCTTTAAATACCAGCATAGTGGTGTTGGACGTTCTAGCTTTCACAACCTACATCAAATTGCCTGGCCTGCTGTAGTCTGTTTGTGTCTTTGGGGGTTGGGGTCATTCATTGGGCATATCCATAGGCCATTGTATATCATTTGCCTGTATTGGTCCACACCTGTCCAGCTGCATGGAAAGTGTGTGGACTGGACGGACACACACATGATGTTCAGCCCATAATCTGCAGTGGGTTGGGACACCCTGTGTACTACTGGCTACCATTGTGACCCCTGTATGTGCTGCAGATGTCATTGTGCCACTATGGACGTGTACTGTCTGCTGCCCTAACATTCGTCCACCAAAGTCTCTTATATGCTCACATACATACCATAGCAATGGGTAAATACACATTCTAATACAACTGCCAATTGTTAGGTTGATAGACGTACCCTGGGGGGTGTTCTGGACCTGAGGACGGTGATGGAGGGCTGCCTATGTTGGATGCACACAGTGCACCTCCTATACATGGTCGAGCACAGGTAGTGTCATGTTTGGCATCCATTGTACTGTGTGCAGGTCAGAGAGGGGAAATCCGTGGGTACCTACTGTGTCAGTGCATATGCCTTGTGTTGCCTCTTTGCCAAGGGCAGGTCATACTGTGCATGGCCTTTCGCCGACTGGGCCCTGCTCAGGTAGTTTCTCCGCCAAGTCACACTGTGCCTGTACAGGCCTTGGCAGTGGTGTTGGGCTGTGTGGTCCTGCCCCATGCTGTTCCTGCTGCAACTAATACTGCAGGATCAGATTGTGTAGCATAGCAAATACCATGACAAATTGTGTGCATGTAGCTAGTAAATATTGCAGGGCTCCACAGGATGTGTCCGGATACCAGAACCGTGACCTGAGCATCCCAAACACATGCTCAATTATATGTCTTGCCTGTGCATCCGCCTCATTATGGTGTGAGTGTTCAGGTGTGTGTGCATTGCTGATGGGTGTCATCCACCACGACACCAGTGGTTACCCAGCATCCCCCCTAGGAGACTGTAGGGGATGTCCATATTGACAAAGGTGTGGTACAGCTGTGTCAGAAGCCATATATCAGAATCATCATAGCTTCCAGGGCAGACAGCACACACATTCAATCTAATGCCCTGGCCATCGCATATGGCCTAGCTGTTGGAGGGTATGCCCTGCAGTGAATGTAGGCCCTACCCCACTCACCAGGTGGTGCTTTGATGTGTACGTGTGTGCAGGCTATAGCACCCAGTATCCCAGGGTAGTCAGTCATGTGGTTGAAGAGATGCGTATTGCTGGTCTACTAATCACGTGTGTTGAGGACATGTACATGCTCACTAGCATGTACATGGCGTCTGTGAACTGGTGCAATACTCTGGATGCAGATTCCTGTGAGATCCCCATGATATTCCCAGTTGTGCTGTGTGAGGTACCTGTGGCTAGTATACCTAGGCCAACACATACCGTGGTATCCACTGTGATGGGTTTCCCTCGGCCTGTTTGATGTATCAGGTGTGGCAGGCACAGGTCAACAAGCCACTGTAGGAGGTCTCTGTCCACCCCATAGTGCTCCACCATCCCCAGCTCATGTAGCCCCTGGTAAGTCGCCCTGGGTCTATAAAGTCTTATGTCACCCCAGTAAGGGTTGTTCGGCAGCATACACATTCTCACTGCCCTCAGCCTCCTGCACATGTTGGTCTATGTTGCCTGCTGAAGCCCTTCTCATTTGGTTGGACTGTGTTGTGAAATGTCCCCGCAGGTATACACCGGTGATGTACAGTGCGGAGGAAACCTTGTGTGTATGCTGCTTGCTCACATTACTGTACTGTTCAGGTGCGGGATGGCCATGTCATCTGCTGATTGTGCTGATCATCACCTGTTTGTGCAGCCTGTACACCCTGACTACCCCACTACTGCTTTTGTCCCTCCCAATGTCACCAGGCAGGTATAGACACACCCCCTGGCTTAGGCATGCTAAGACAGGAGCACTCCTGAGGCACATTTCTGCAATGTACGTACAGTATGCCTGACCCCCCTCCCATGCTGTCAACTATATTCGAGCCCTGCACCCGGCTAACTACACACATACACACCAGGGATCTGCATCATACCCTGGGGATAAATGGGATAGACTGTTGTCAACCTCATCTGCATAGTATAGTCTTCTAATGAATAGTTATATGACCCATACCGAACCTCCAAATTAATAACCACTGCTAGTGTTGCTCAGATCCATACACAACTGGTAACAGGTGCCTTACTATCACCATATTCGATGTCCCATGGTCTTCCCAGCAACAAAATAACCGGTGTCTACATGACTACAACCCGGAACCCTGCACACAACAGACAATGTGCATTACCACTACACCATGGCAGATATACATACATCTGAGGTTATCACGTACAGATCATCCGGCACAAACATTCAATAGTGCTGATGTCCCCAGACATATATGTTTATATCTATGTCTATCTCTCTATATCTACATATATCATATATATTATATGTATACATATATATATATATATATATATATATATATATATATATATATATATATATATATATATATTTACATACATACACATATTCATATACACACATATGCAGATATTGCATTTATATCACAACAGCGGACCACATGACAGCAAAGCATTAGACAGGAATGAAAAGGAAACTACATGTGCCACCTGCATCATGTAGTGTTACTATCAAGGCATGTGTGTTTTGTTGTGTCACAAGGGTCAGACTTTATTAAGGGTAAGAGTAGAGCTGCTGACATTTACTCACCAGACCTACTGGTGAATGTATGTATTGACAACCCAGTGTCTTGGCAGAACATGTGAGCTGTGGACACTATATAGGTCAGCAACAAAACACACTAAACGCATCCCGCAACTAGCCACCCACAGATACCAACACATAGGGTATAACTGCCAAACACACACCTGCCATGCCTTGGAATCGAGCACCTACCTGTCTATTCTACCACACTACAGCATTACGCAGTAACAGAATGCGCTACCGAGTTTCAACATCACAGCACTCCCAGAGGCATACTTCTGGGTGGGTGACATCATCAGCAAAGGGAAAAACGCTGATAGGGAGTGTACGGAGAGTGAGCTGTCTAAAAATATCATTCTGTTCCCAGGCAGCTGGAAACACACACACACGGCAGGGTTGGGATTAGAACAAAGAATGCACTACCTGACTATCTTATCACACTATAGCATTAAGCAGTTACAGAACTCACTACCGAGTTTACTGGAACACAGCACTCCCAGAGGCATACTTCTAGGTAGGTGACATCATCAGCAAAGGCAAAGACGCCGATAGGAAATGTATGGAGAGTGAGCAGTCTAAAAACATTACTCTGTCCCCAGGCAGCTGGAAATATACACTTGGCAGGGATGGGAGTTGAACATACACCTAACTACCTTATCACACTACAGCATTTCGCAGTTCCAGAACGTGCTACCGAGATTACTGGAACATAGCACTCCCAGAGGCATACTTCTAGGTGGATGACATCATCAGCAAAGGCAAAGACGTCTTTAGGGAATGTATGGAGAGTGAGCAGTCTAAAAGCATTACTCTATCTCCAGGCAGCTGGAAACACACAGGCTTGGCAGGGCTGGGAATCAAACATACACCTAACTACCTTATCACACTACAGCATTACGCAGTTACAGAACACACTACCGAGATTACTGGAACACAGCACTCCCAGAGGCATACTTCTAGGTGGATGACATCATCAGCAAAGGCAAAGATGCCGATAGGGAATGTATGGAGAGTGAGCAGTCTAAAAGCATCACTCTGTCCCCAGGCAGCTGGAAACACACAGACACACACACACTTGGCAGGGCTGGGAGTCGAACATACACCTAACTACCTTATCACACTACAGTATTACACAATTACAGAACGCACTACCGAAAATACTGGAACACAGCACTCCCAGAGGCATACTTCTAGGTGGATGACATCATCAGCAAAGACACCGATAGGGAATGTATGGAGAGTGAGCAGTCTGAAAGCATATTACTGTCCCAAGGTAGATGGAGACAAACACACGGCAGTGGTGTGAGCGGGACAACTGCCTATCTATGGAGCACTATTACAACACTACATAGATACGAGATGCGCCACAGACAATACACCCTTCAAGACAGTCAACCAGTGTGTTCAAAGTAGGAATCCATCCTGACATGGGGTATGGACATCTGTTGCCTGGATGACCACTATCACTATACAGGATTTCAATGGTCATGCCCATACACAGAGGCACATAACTGACACAAGGTGTCACTGGGCATGTTCACACACTTAGTAGCACATGTCCGTTTGGAAAGTACTGTGTGTCCATCTACACAACGGCGTACTGGGCATGCTCACACAATTAGTAGTAGCGAAGGGCTGTCTTGTATGCACACGGATTCTAAACACGGAAGGGCACAGTGTGTCGATAGTGAACATTGTTAGCACGAACGCTGCACTACATATATCTGACACCGGTCGTCAGTGCTAGATGTGTAACGTTCGTAATCACAGCTGATAATCTAGATCCAACAATGGGGAATACGGGCATCTCTGCAGTGAGGAACACCTAGCATATGGCACATTTGTGTACAATAGCACTACCACCATATACCTCAGATACAGACATGTGGGCCATAAGACAGTGATGGATCGCTCCAGGTGTTAGTGTCCCCACGTACATGAAGGCCACTCACATGTACTGACCAGTACACACTCAAGAGCCATCACAGATGTCTCAGGTGCCAATCACAGTGGTAAATGTCGCATTCTACTATGTAGCCCTCAGACATCACCATGTCCTTGGACCAGCAGCACACATCCATACATTACTACAACACCATGTTACTCATGACCAGTGGACTGTACATGGGTCTACAGCAACTGTGCAGACTACACATGTACTGACAGGGTTCCATCATGTGTTATGCAATGCAATGATACCACTGTTCATAACCAGGTCGGCTCTACACATAACAGGGGCCCTGAGTCTTATACAGCTGTAACAGATGACTGTTGCTGTACACCACAAAACACTCATGTTTGGGTATGACATACATGTAATTGCCATGGATATGTACATGGCCCACACACATACATACACACACACACACACACACACACACACACACACACACACACACGTGCAACACATATGTACATAGCATAGCTTTTGCTGTCCTCCATGCAGACAAGTGGCTACAGCAATCACATGCATGCACATGGAAGGTAGGTCCATGGCTGTTGAAGGCTAACAGTACATAAGGTAGCAATGTTGACTGAGGTAACATTCCCTCTGTACTAGTTGCCCATGACAACCATCATATCATACAACAGTCCATATGTCATGTATGCCATCACACATGTCCACCAATTGCAATGCATACAAACATGGCTACATGGCAGGAATGTAGGACCAACACACATGTACATGTAGTGGTGTGCATTCAGCTACCATGCATGTGCAGTAGCTGATGTATGCAGTTCATCTGTGTCTAACTACAACATGCAGTTGCAATGCAGCCCCATCATTGACACCTGTATATGGTGAAATACTGACAGTACGGCAGGATGTACATCAGGTATGGATGGATGTGTGTACATAAAGTGGTGGTCCACCTTTGCAGATGGATGTTTGCTGAAGACAGCTCACAGGTGTGTCACAAGCCTTCCTACCATGACATGTGCAAACAGTACGCTATGTTACTGTCACTTGAAGGTGAAGACATACAACCTACACAGCGGTCAGGGTGTTACTGACTGTAAATCACTTGACACCTGTAACACTTATGTCCTCCCGTATGCATATAGCAGCACAATTGCTGAAGGTAGCGTTGGTACACATAATGCGGCCAATACTGCTGCATGTCTGTCAGATGTATCATCATATAGCAGGTGTATGTTTCACAGTACTGCCATGTGTGTTTGCTTGTGTGCCCATATATGCCACATATGGTGAGGAATACATCCCAATTGTTACACACCCCTGTACACTGTTGTAGAGATCTGTACATACTGCAGTGTAGAAAGCAATATATATGCAGGGGTGGTGTGTGTATCACACATGTCAGCTATCTGTATGTGAATGACATTTGTGGACTCCACAGTGTGTGTGTGTGTGTGTGTGTGTGTGTGTGTGTGTGTGTGTGTGTGTGTGTGTGTGTGTGTGTGTATGTATGGCTGTCTGGTGCATGGAGTGAGGGTGTATGCTACCATACAGAACAGACAGTATCCCTAACCCCTCATGGTGATGCAGTCCACTACCCTGTTGATGCTGTCGGTCTCAGCCTTACTGGCTACCTGTACATGTTCATTCTCTGTGTCGCGTCATGTGGGTGCACAGTACTGTGAAGTTGATTACCACATAGGCAGGGGTTCTCACCTCAACACTATCAAGTGTGTGTTATAGTGTCGTTGGCCCCGTGAGTGTGGGCATGTTACTGTGTGTTTCTGTGTATGTCTGTGCGTGTTCTCATCCTGTTATGTGACAGTGTATTACTGCTACACAGTGAAGCCTCATGCTATCAACTGGCCTCTAATCTTGACATCAGCCAGACTGCTGTGTACACCCCCTGCACCATGTCACTGTACCTGTGATGTGACCCGGTATGGATATCATGTCTCTAGCCACTGTAGCCTATTAAACAGCTCATACACTTGTGGATCAGTAGATGTGTGGACATCTGTGGAATGGTAGCCTTTCTAACAGTGAGGTTGAGGCTACGTATAGCATGCTGGTATTGCCATACATGCCTGTGAGTACTCCACATTTACACATGGGCAGCTGCAAACACTGCTACTTATTGGCACATGCATTTAGACCTTAAGGAGGGAAGCAGGGAATCATTACCAACATGCTGTTACTGTTGTTACCAAGACACATACTGTGAGCATACAACAATGCACTCTAACTGCAAACACTGTAACGTAATGGCACATGCAATTAGACCTTAAGGAGGGAAGCAGGGCATAATTACCAACATGCTGTTACTGTTGTTACAAAGACACATACTGTGAACATATAACAATGCATTCTAAACCTGTACTACATGGTATGTCTGGTGCATGTCAACAGTACACAACAAATGTAATATACACTTATCTCACTATTCTGTTCACCCTGTGCATCAGATCATATTAGCATGTCCCTGCACTGATGGTGTGGATGACAGGGATGCGGCACAGGCATCATTATATGCACAGGGTGATAATGTTTGCCAGGGGCATAGGCTGCACCAGTGGATGACATTATGTGCATGGGCTAGGGCCGGTGATCTGATTGGACATGTGTGGTTGTTATGCATGTGGGTGTTGCGGTGCCCTACAGATGTTTCTGCTGTGTACGTGTATGTGTGCACACAGTTCTGCCATTTGTCCGGCCTACACAGGGGCATTATTGACAGCTCCAGATTGTACAGACCAGGATGTATAGCTCACTGTGTCCGGCCATGGCCATGTGACCTGTGCCTGCCAGGGGTTGCACGGGCACTACCAGGCAGAGGTACAGATTGGCTACTGTCCGATGACACATGTCCACTGGAACCGTGTCCCCACTGGGAACATCCAGGGCCACGTCCACATGGCTTGCTGTGTCCTGGTGTGGACTGTGCAGCACCAGCTGCACTGCTACTGCTACCGGCACTGTGGGAGCAGGCATGTGAGGCAGCTCATTCACATTGACCTGCACCAGGTGGTGTAACTGGCCTACGTCCACGTGGCCTATGCCTCACTCCTACCAGATGTTCCAACACAGACAGCTCATGCTCGCAGATTGCCATGCCACAGTCAAGGATTCCAACCATCTCTCCCAATCGCCTGTCCAGAATGTCAGCAATCTGTTGTTGAGCATTTGCCAATGCCTGGATGTTGTCATTTAAAGAACGGATAGCGGCCCTCGAAAGCCTCTTTTTTCTCTGTTCTGCCATTCTGCATGTGCCTGTGCCACCATTACAGTCTGAAACATGCATCTGGTGACACCAGCTGCTGCGCTCTGTCCTGCAGGTGCATGTCTGCCAGAAGTCCTCCTACGAGCAGCACTAGCCACATGCCTGTGTGGCACATCTGCAGTCATTACACTGATACCATGGTGTGAAGACACACATTCTGTAGCCACCACACATTCCTGTTCCAAGCTAACACATGCTGGCTGACCTTCCTCTATGGCCACTGGTGATGGGGTATGTGTTGGCATGAGAACTTTGTGCGGGAAAGAGGGGGACATAGCTGGGATGGCAATCATTGGCACAGATTCAGCCCCTGACAGTCCTGCCTGTACCTCATGCATATGTTCATCACTGCTAGAGTCTGTGGGGACACTAACATCAGATGGACCGCAGGAGGGTAATGCACCTACATCACCTGTGAATGCAAAGAAAGACTCTATATTACAATAGACACACAGATGGACAGAGACACAGACACACAGACACACAGGCAGAGACATAGACACACAGAGACACAGACAGATAGAAACACAGACACACAGACAGACACACAGAGACAGACACAGACACACATACACAGAAAGATGCACAGACACACAGACAGGCAGAGACACAGACACACACAGACACACAGGGACAGACACACAGAGACAGACACACAGAGACAGACAGACACACAGAGACAGACACAGACACAGACACAGACCATGCATGTGATTTGACAGACGGCATGCAGCATGCATGTGATACAGCAGACGGCATGCAGCTCAGACATTAATAGTGGTAGTTAGCATACATCCCTGGGTTGCACACAACAACAAGCAGGTGTCATATCAGAAGCCATGCAGTTCACACAATCATGGTAGTAAGCATGCATCCCTGTGATACACCATGTGGACCTGCACAGGTTAACATTACACATGGCTGATGTGACCCTGACATTAACATGTAGTATGACATGTAATCTGCTGATGTGTGCATTGACATGCATACATGTCTGACACAATGGTGTCCTGACACATGTACAGTGGTGTAATGGGTATCACATTGCAGTGTTGTTTGTATGCTCTACAGAGAGAATGCACTTTAAGCAGATGTGCATGAGCATTGAAGGGTAGCATGAGGTGTCTACATTGCTATACAGTGTGAAGTGCAGACACTGTGCCATTGCATGGCATCATGAGGCATCTATATTGCTATACAGTGTGGAATACACACACAGTACATAGCCATGACTGCATGCATACACATTACATAACTACTGTGGATTGTGACTCACGTCACTGAGGTGTATACACACTAAACCATGCTGTGTCATGTGGCAGGTCACTGGAAGACCTACAGATGACACCCCTGCACAATTACTAAAATATCTTAGCTGCCTGGCAACCGTGTCCACACATGGCAGACTTGTCAATACACCATGTCTCACATGACATTTATGTACCACACACACGAGGTGCATGGCTGACAGTGATGTCCAACAGCAGCAAGGGAAATGTACGTTATCTGTGGCCTGATGTGGTGCCTATGTCTGTGGAAGCTGTACAGGTAACTAATGTCATGCTATGACACAGTCATGATGTTCAACACATCTTATATGTTCGAATTAAGTGACACCTCACCAAGCTATGCACAGGCTTTTAGGATGTCCAGTGTTCCACATCAACTATATAACCATTCAACAAAGGCTATAGTTGGACCATGTGTGGACAATGTGCAACAGGGTGTATACACATCACATCTACTGTGTGTTGCTACATGTCTCTGGCCATCCTCCATGGCCATATGTGAACATGTGTTGGCCAAATGTTTGTGATGGCCGTCTATCTCACATGTCTGTGTTGTCCCATATGACATACACCAATAGATGTCAGATACATTACTGTCCACAGGGTTATGCAGACAAAGGGTTGCATGTTTGTTATGTGGGTTATGCATTATGGGATAGTGAGACAATATTGCACCCAGAACACTAAATGTCTGGGACATGTCAGATGGCACATCACAATGTGTGCACCCATTGCAGTGGCATATTCCACAATGGTGAATCCTGTGGGCTGCCCATATCCCAGCTCACTGTGTGGTACTGTTTGCGTACCACACATGTGTTGTTCCAATGTATAGTACATATTCCTACATTGAACAACACCTCCACCGTTGTATGCACAGCTGTCCACACATCTAGCAATGACAGATACTATGGTTTCATGTCGGTGTTTCATTTAGTTTGTATATATTGCACATGGGTAGCCAGTGTGACTGATGACAGATGCGACCTGTATATCATGACTGGACCATACATTATGTGTACATGTGTTAACTGGCCACATGGCAAATAGATCTATGCATTAACATGCCTGATACTGATAACTGTCTCACCTGCAATGGACTGATGTCTGTGCGGCACACCAGAGGTACCTGTATAGGGGTAACACAGCAGTTTGAACATTATGCATAACTGTATGACAGCTACAGGGTGCACTGTGCATGTTAACGCATTCGCCTGTACAATAGCATATAGTATGCACATGTGTGCATACACAGGGTAGCATACTATAGTATGCGGCATGTGTGAAAACATACCTTGTATATGATGTTACATTACATATTGTACAGTGACACATGCAACTAAATGGGATATAATAGTCATATGTGCAGTAGTGACTTACCAGGCAACTCCAGGCTCTGTGGTTGGGAGTCACCCACCTCCATGATGGCAGCTAGTGTTTGTGGATGCTGTTCTGAGGGTGTCCCCAGGCTGGCCAGTAGCTCCTCGGTAGATGTGAGTGAGGAGTGGTTTGGTGGCCCACCACCTGTTCTACCTTGTTCCTTGGTGATTGCATTGGCATGCTGTTTCGCATGTCATATCAGGTCCATGCATTGTCTGCGCACCTGCTGGTAGGTGTGGTTATGGCCACCCACATCATTAACCCTCCTGCGAAGTTCCTGCCACAGGTCATCACGTTGCTGGGCATGCTGTGGCACATGGCTGAACAACACCTCATAGTTATCATGGAGGTACGGTATGAGGGCATCATCCTCCAGGCGGCTATACGCTGGCAGGTGTGAATGAGGCATTATCTGGAAGACATAATGATGGAGACAGGTCACAGTATCACAGAGATGTAAAGAGATACAGCTGCACATACATTTGTATTAAATCTAGTACATATGAACAGTTATCTTTGCAAATCATCATGACACTGACACAACTGACATGTTTGTGTCACACACATGTAACACCCATTGTGCAATGGATATCATCACCATATATGTGTGTCACCTCATTACATTGCTCATACTCCATGTGAATACTGTCTTGATGTGGGCATGTCTGTTTGCCTGTACTGATGTTCTTACCTATCAGCACATGCCTGGATGTGTCCACAGTAATGCTGTTGACCTTGATGCTGTGTATATGTCACATATCAACACATACACTACCTTAACGGACATGAGCAGTGACAATGCAGACATGCGCACGGAAACCTTTACATGCATGTGTTTTGCCATATACATCTACACGGCACTGTACAGCAGTTCAACATCCTGCCACGTATCGCCTGTGTTGCACATGTGATACACATGGGACAATGGCTATCCAGACATTATTCGCAGGGATGGTTATCAACTATAGCATGTATGGGCAAGGTTTTCTAGCTGTATCTGACAGCCATTTTGCCACCGCCAGGTGCATCAGAGCCACATTACTGATCCAGACAGTTAATGATACATCTACCATGCAGTCATCGCACCATGTATGACAGAGATGACATGTGCAGCTTTGATGGACAGGGATACATGGTATGGCAGGAGTATGTAACATGTATGTCACAGGGATCTGTCCAGCATGTGGCGATCCTTGTAGTAGGAAGGTGGCTGTCCATGACGTATGTCTTTCAGATCAGGATATGTACGTGTAGCATGTCCAACATGTCTTTATGCAAGGTAGCCAGCATGCTGCATAGTGGAGGTGAGGATTATGAAGTCTGGTGCCGCCCATCCATGCATGGCCAATACCCCTTAAAGGTGACAAGTGATTCAATATTGGTCACCTGAGTGCTGAGTATGCCTGTCCAATGATCTCCATGCTCATGGATGGCACCATGTCATGACATGGGTGCCTCATATGACTAATAGGCCTGGAGACATCATCAGCTCAGGGAGATGAACTGCACAGCACCATCCCTTACACACAGTGTCCATAATGTTGACCGCTGCCTAGGTGGTAGTTAATGGGTACAGGGTTATTCACCCAGCAGTGACAATGCTTTTAGCAGCTGTCCAATTGTGCACATATGTCACGCACCTCACCCACAAAGCCCATTCTGTATGTTGTCCACAACACTGAGACAGCTATTGCTCCTAGGTCATGGCCATTCACATCCTTACATACGCAGATGCCTCCCATTTGTCTGTGTGGTATGGGCTACAATGAGGGGGGAGTACTAAACATTAACCCTGTTTTACTGTAGCTGCCACTGGTGTGATATACACATGTCACTCAGACACCTTTTGTAGTGTTGCTTCTGTCAACAGGCCACTGGTCGAACACTCCTGTGACATACGAAGGTACATCTAGTATACTCAGTGTAGCTGGAACACAGTATGGGTGATGACGTCCTATGACCTGTCACAGGTATGCTATGCAGTGTGAAATCATCCGTACTGTCATCTACATCTGTACTGCTAACATCTACGTTGATAAAGGTTCATAGACTTGCAGACCATACTCAGCAGGGTAATAGTGCAGTGCCTCCAGTTATGACTGGCGTCTCCACTTGTGGGTTACAGTGGGTTTATATTATCCAACACCATATCTGTATTGCATATTCATGCTCAGCACTTGTTCAGAACATGTAAGCACTTCATGAGCTACTAATTACTATAGCACCCATTCCAACTCATTTCCTACAAGTACACTGTCTGTCCTTACATTTCCAGCTTGCTTACATTACAACAGCTGTTGTACACACGTACCTCACATATCTTATGAGACATGGTTGAATATACAGGCATGTCCAAGTGTCACTTACCAGTGTTATTGCCTGTCTATATGATGAATATGGCAAACATGAGGCAATAGAGCAATTGTCTCATGTACACAGTCAATGCTCACCTCCCAACATACAACACTACAGCCTGTGGGGGATGCACATATGTAGCCATGTGGGGGTAATGCTCTCTCCAACCCAGACTGAACCTGACATTCATGTGGGGGCATTAAGCATTTGCATCACACCCCACTCATCACATAGTCTCACTAGATCTCCACCACCACAGGCCACACATAGTATGACTACGACATTCGCAGAACCTCTCCATACTCTCTGTGTAGGCAACAGAGGCAGCCCCCATCACCAAACACAACACCAATTACTTATAACCCACAGACCCATGTATGCCCATCAACTACAGCAAATAGGGTGTTATAACATACCCAACACACCAGTCATAGGTGACTCTGTAGGCGGTCACACTGATGTCCCACTCAGCAGGCTACACAAGGCGATAGTCGCTTACATCTGACTGTCGGGTAACAGGATCCGCAACATAACCTATGCACCCATGCCACACCTCACCAGGTACAATTTGACCTTCATTCTCCATGTTAGTGTGACTGCCCTGAGATGTAACTTCCTGGACTACATGTACAGGGACATGCGATATCTCTCCGGTCTTGTAGCCCAGAAGGTATCACCCAACCCCTGAGAAGCATTCTGCATTCATCCAGACTGATACCACTATACAATGACTGAATGTTTCACTTCAGCAGTTGCCTATGCTTCTGCTGTCATTCCACAGGCATCCAGTATCTGTCTGCTTTGAATGACATGGTCAACAAAACACGATGCTTTGGCACAGATGACCTGCACCTGTCAGCCCTGGGATTACAGATAACATGTAAGGCTCTTGCTTCTCCTATACTGCCTGTCTTGGACAGTTTCCAATAACATATTCACCACCAGAACAGGAACAGGCAAGCAAAACCTGGGGTAATGTTACTCAATGCTTGACATCTTCATCTCTAATGCACTCAGGTGAGGTACTCCTTATAATGGACCACTTTGATATCTCTGCAGTGACTGGGACCTGCCTCTAGGCTCCAGAGAGCACACCTGCACTGACAGGTTATACGCAGACCACACCTTTCAGTCATGTAACCAGGACTGGAACACCCACAGTGGAGGTGTGTCCATATTTCACAAGGATGTACACACCTCCAGGCTGGTTACTTAGCACAATGCATCAGAGGTGATCCACATGCAACTAACTGTGGCCAGAACTGCTATACACATTGTAACTTGCTACGGATTCCACACCATACCCCATGGTTACCGGCCCTCATTTCTTGGTGTACTGGACGGTAGGGTCAGACAGGAACTACTGATGTGAGGCTGACACTACCCCACACTTAACTGGGATACCTACTCATGTACCGACACATTAGGCCAACGCTTTCTGGGATTCATAACCTCCACTCGGCTGGATCAACCCAGACACACCACCACCAAGGCCGACAATATCCTAGACATGGACATTACCAACATGTGACTGGTGTTCCACACCTGGGGTTATCCCCTCGTTGGTAGTTTCCGAACGTATGCTAATCACCCTTGTTATCCACATCCCGTTACCACACCCTTCATGGAATACACAGTACAAGATTTCTACAAGGCCTACTTGAGACATCTTATGACAGCAGTAGTAAACGTCGTGACACCCGTGCAGATGGACAATGTAATTACAAATGCTGAAACATACACCAGTGCATTTCATTAGCACTTACACGACTGCATGGATCATGCTATCCCAAACAGAACCATGATGGTACCCACCAGATAACAGACGCCACTCTGGGGGTCCAGTTCCATGGACATAATGTACAACAAAAGGTGGAGTCTGTTGCAAAGTGGAGTACAATCCCATGGGTGTGGTAGCTCACTGGTCAGCCTCAGTAGGAATCCGGGATCCGTTATCACATCCTCCAAAGCTAGCCACATAAACATTACTGCGACACATTCCAAGGACTACCACAATGCATTATGGAGGTATGTCAGTACTCGATGGCAATACCCACATCTGCTCTGTCATACGACGGTTAGGCAGGAACATTACAGAACTGACTGATATTGGCAACATCCTGGCAGATAGTTTCAATGCTAACTTTACACCCTCTCACTCCCTACAGGGCCAAAATCCATACAGGAACAATGCAGAGTCCCTGCGGTCACAACTACACAGTTCTAACCTGCACTCTCTAAGGCCTGGAACACAGACTCCATGTGACCGTCCAACATCCCAGGCTACGATTTACACAAACTTCAGAATGACATGGCTCCGCACTTGGCCACCAGATTCACTAATAGCCTTGTATCAGACATTGTGGCCCCTGAATGGTGCACAGCAACAGTTATCACACTCCACACAGGTGGTGCCACAATGAACCAGAGGGACTATTGCCCTATACGCCTGACTGGACTGTTCTACAAGGCTATGGGGCACATCATCATGGATGTCATTCACAGAGACATTGGTGGGCTCCAGACCTATGATGCCACCCAGGTTGGATTTGTTAGGGCCAGACCATGGCTCCTACACCTGGTGGACTCCTTTGATACAGTTACCAGGGTAGTTGATGACGGTAAGGGGGTCCACACAGCCTACATTGTCCTCTCATTGGCTTTCAGCACCGTTCTCCATTCTGGTATTGACAACATACACATCCACCTGCACATCGGCCCCTAGGTCTCAAGATATTATGCAAAGTGGCTCACGGACAGGACCCACACAATGAGGGTAGCATACTGTAGTACCTACTGTAATTCAGTTACACTTGGAGTACCACAGTCCTTGGTCATAGGGCCCCTCATGTTTGGTATATGCTTTCCTGAGGTACAGGCTAGCACAGAGGGACTTTCCCTGAATAGGTTTCCAGATGACTGCAAACAAGGAGCCATGATTGATCCACCAGCTGATACAGACAACCTCCATAAGGGTGTCACTGTGACGGATACCTGGTGTCGATAACATGGCCTCAAGCTGCATGACACAAGGTGCATAGACATCCCCTTTGGATTACACCACTCACCCACTGACTACCACATAGGTGGTAGTCCCCTACATACATGTGACATTATACGGGATCTTAGTACACACATATATAGCACCCAATCCTTTGATAAGCATATTGCCAATGTGGCGTGGACATCCTTCTACATGGCCACCCTTATCTGTAATGGGTTTGTAGCTGGAACAAAGGCCCCCATTGTACCTCTATACTCCTGACGTATATGACACACGTTCAAGGGTACAACACCCCTTTTGGGGTTTACCTTACAGAACAGCAACAGCTTTACATGCCACAACATTAACACACCATGAGGATTATTGACCTTCGAAGGATGACGTATGCGGCACAATTACAGACACCACAACTGTACACCTTTGCATACTGCATACTCAGGGGTGACCTCTGCTGAACATACAGGGCCCATGTCCACAACAATATTGATGGATATACTCCACATAAGCAACATAAGCAAAAGCCACTGAGAGCAACATGCTCATGGATATGTACACAAACGCAATGATGAGTGGGACGTGCTTGAGGGATACATTCCTGCACCAGACACTCACCATGCTTTGGAACATGATTCCTATGTACATCAAGCAGGGACACTCCCTAGCACTCTTCATGAGGTACCTCGATGTGTGGATGGGAGACACACATGTGCACCAGGGATCACTGCAGTGGCTGTACTGTACACAGGTGCAGGTAACACATGGCTCTGCTGTTCACAGACACAGGACACTACCCTAGGGAGGTACCGCCGGTGAAAACACTATAGTTGGGCTTACACATGGACTTGGCCAGACAGCATAGTACCACACTATGAACCTGTGAAGCTATTACATGTCCTTTGTGCAAGGATAATTGAGTAGCTCTTCCATTTCAATTAGCTATCATGCTGTTACAGTGTCCCGTGACTACAAGCCATATGTATCTTGTTATTGTGTATTGTACATGCCAATTGTTTGCATGATATAATGGTTATGCTGTGTAAAATATCTGACATATCTACCTACAATACTGTACATTACACATATTTTAAACACTATCCCATAATGCAAAGCATACTAGCACAGAAGGACCACCTTAGGCATGTTATTCGTGTTATCTGCCCATACACATGCCTACTGTGACAGTATATCAACATATACTATCCCCTGCTATGGCACGTACTTGTTGGACAAACCCTACCACTGATGGCGGGTGGTGTGGAATTGTTGTGTTTAAAGCTCTCATGTAGCATCCCTTGTGATGTATGAGATGTGTACCTTGTGGCCCACAGCAGGACACACAATTTCTACAAGCATTACTATGCTCAACAAGACATCACTACATAATACCTTTTACCACTTTATGCATTGCGTACACTTTAATTAATACAAAACATGCTCTACATACACTAACATACTGAGTGTTCTACATACCTTGTTAGCGTTCCGAGTCTTTGTAAATATCTCTCTTACATCTTTACTGTTTAAACGGTTTTATGGTATGAGCATATGGTTTGAATGTATGGCAAGGCATCCTTATATACGTAGATACCTGTAACATGTGGTATCCTGCCGCCAATTGGTGTTCCTGAGTAAATTATTACATGCACATCAGCTGTGCAGCTACTCCATTCACGAGTTACACGGCAACAGTGGGGTATAATTGAATTCTCCACTTGAGCGTTGCCCTTTTGCCCTACCTTCGGGGAGATGGCCTGTATGTGTTTTGTTGTGAGGAATTGCAACTGCTATTTGGAGAGACACGGATATTTTGAATTCATGTCCCCAGTGGATTGTGTGTGATGGCTAGAGTATGTGGTTCTACATGTGAGTGTACCTGTCATCTCAACCATCTGATAAGGGATTATTGCAAACAAAACCTGTAACAATGCCGTCTGTTCCATTATACAACAGCTACAATTTCACATGGCGCCATTACAAATGTGTCTCTCACAAGGTATGTTAATGCTTCTGCAGATGTAATTGAGTGCGTGGATGTTTGTGATGTTATTACAGTCTGTATTGCAATTGTTTTGGGTGTGGGGGAGATGTAGGTGGGTGTACATAGCATATACAGATTTGTGGGGGACTGCATTTCTACATATTCCATATATGTGTGTGGGCTCCTTCCCTAATTGAAGACCTATCATTTAGTAGACTAAAACTATGGTTGTTGCGGGCTTATACATTGAGCCATTGTTAATTGGTTCCTATATAGCATGCAGGTGTGGTTGATACTTCAATACCTCTGGAAATACATCAATATGTAAGGGAATGTTACTAAATGACAGCTGTCTCATGTATTTCTGTCACAGATATTTGCACTCATTGCAGTTGTGTTGGTGACTGAACCTCTTTGGCATGGGTTACCTCCTTTTCAAATGGACATAGTGGGACATTTGCAGGACACACATCGGAGTTTACAGGCCGACACATACCCATGGTCAGTACACAGGATAGAACGTACTTTTATCCTAAATACATACTTATTCTTGTAGCACTTTAGCTACTTATCATGTTTCATGTAACATTTACGTATTTTAGATACAGGAATAACTATTTAATGCAACTATTGCATAATATATGGGACATAATTATGTCCTACAATCTCGGACATTTGCCCTTTTTAATATTTTTTGTCAGGACCTAACTGCCCAGGGAGGGGCTGTCCCTCTTAAAGTGGGACAGGTGGTAACCATATGCCTACGGCCAGCTATGACCACACCTACCGTAATGATCTACTTCCGAGTTAGCACTAACAGACACACGATGCAAACACACACACACACACACACACACACACACACACACACACATTACAGTCCCATGGAAATGCACACAGCACCCTCAACACACACTTACACAGACTACAGCAATCACAAACACAGTTGAACACAGTACCTACCTGGACCGCAGCACCGGCAACGATGACTAAATGTCCATTAACATCGTGATAATATTACTCGTGGTTCTAGTGTTCCGGTACTGTGGTCTTTCGGTCTTTAAGCCTCGTGATTATGCGTGTCGGTATGTGATTTGTACCTCCATGGTTGTGTACATGTCGTTGACCTATCTATATATTTGCAGATATAGGTGAATCTGTATATATTGACATATATCTCTCTATCACCCTTTCTATCTCTATTATATATTATAGCTATACAGTGTATCTTGGGTTACTTTTAGTCGCTTGACTAACTGTGTGAATCTTTTTCCCTTACAGCTGGCCCTCGGTTGTGTTTCCTTGACCCCTCTTGTAGTGGCTACCCGCCCAGCAAATAAGCTCCAGTAAAGCTCCTCCAGGAAAAGGGAATCTGACTCTGCTACCTTTCACTAGGCAGCACCTGCTCTAAAACCTGCCGCATGTATGTACTTTTAGTACCACTACTTGTTTGTCACAAGATAACGCTCTGCCTCGTGGCTGCCAGCAGCTTGCCTTACTCAACACCCTACTCTCACCAGTGGCGTTTCTGTTTCCCACATTTTTTCCTCATCTCGACTAGCCTGTACTGCATAGCTATTACCATACACAGCCACTAGATGGCAGTATAAGTCTGCTTTCACCTCTCTAGTTGTATTCCACTCATTAGGGAATTCACCTCTAAGCTTACTATCCACTCCCTTGAATCTACCTCAAGTAATCTTACCTGTCCTACCCTGTGTTTTGTTCCTATTTTCTTAGCTATCCTGACTTATTTATACTTGCTTGGAGTTTCTGCTCTTTCATTTTTAGCCTCCTATCTCTCCCACTACTTACATTCTCCTGCTCTTCAAACACTGACCCCTATAGTGATTTATCACTATTAACCTATACTCTTTAGTTTTTAACTCTATCTGGACTCACTATATTTCTACAGACTCTCTAATCCATCCTTTTACATCCTACTATTTTCCTCTCCACTTTAAGGGCTCAGCTAACCCTGGGAGTGCTCCCAAACGGGCCTCCTGATTGTTTTTCTCCTGACTTTCTTTCTCCTTGAGTTCTTCCCCTCCGCTCCCTACCCTACCCCAATTCCCACCCACCCCAGGGTCCTAATCTTATAGCCCTATAACCACACCTTTCCTCCCTCCCATCCTATCTCCTTTCCCGCCACATTACTACCAAGCCTTAACACACCCCTTCCACTCCCTATCACTTTCTACCCAGTTACCTAAATTTCTTACATTACCTTTCTCCTTACTTATACTTATCCTTTTACCTACTCTATCTTCTCTACTCCACTCATTCTTTATTCTCTAGCATCAATTCATTTTCCTACTTTTCAAAAGATCTACCACCCCTCTCCTGCTTGACATACTCACCCTCTCTCACTTGTACTTTCCTCCTTCCTCCTCACCTCTTGATAACTAAATAATGACTCCTATATACCATCTTTGCCTTTACTCTCAATCTTACTCTTAACCACCCTTCTCTCCACATACCATCTAACCTTCTTTGAAATTTCACTTAATAACTATCAAAATGCTTCACAAAACATACTTCTACTTTATTTACTTTCACATCATACTCTAATGTTAATTCCACCCTAGCTATCATCTACCTTTATTCCACAGGCTACATCACCTTACTTACCTCCTACAATCACACAAAACCAAACCTCTCACACTTCTAAAGAGCAATCTTTTAACTAAACTAGTTAATCCTACCCTACAAGATGGGGACATACACCCCAACCCTGGCCCTAACTCCCCTCCTCCCCAAAACTGCTCACCTAACTATAACAAAAACTTCCTCATAGGGCACCTCAACATTCAAAGCATACACAAGAAAATACCATTCATCCATGCCCTCTTAGATATCCATTCTTTTGACATCCTTTGCCTCTCTGAAACCTGGCTAAACCCAGGCACAAACGACTCAGAGATTATACCCCAAGGTTATAATGTAGTAAGACATGACCGCTTAAAACGTAAGGGTGGCGGAGTAGCAATACTTTTCAAGAATCAACTTAACATCTCTACCCAACCAGCATGTCCAAACCAAGATAGCAAAATAGAAGCCATCATTATTAAACTCCAACTAAATGCCAAAAAGCTTACATTATATGCGGTATCTTCCTCCAGGCAACAACATTCCAATATTAGAAGACTTTCTAAGCTGGGTTTCTACCTACCCCCAAGAAACCATAATTCTTGGCGTTAACATAGATTGGAACACTATCAATGATGTCAATCCCTCCTCTCATATTAACCTACACGGTTTCACCCAAACCATTACCTCAACTACAAGGGTCCATAAGCCCAGTAAGAGAGAGAGTATTAGACTGGATACTCACAAATAAAGTAAACAAACAGTATCAAGTAGGTACTATGCCAGACGATGTCAGTGACCACTCCCTAACCTACATTACTAGACAAAAATCAGAATGTGTTAACCTCCCAAATACTAGGCTAATTGAACCATCAAACATTTTAACATAGACCTCTTCCAAGCTGAACTGAGAGCATGCAATTGGAATTGCTTAAAATCACTTCCCCTGGAGGAGGCAGTCTCATATTTCAATACTACCTTCTTATCCATACTTGATAAACATGCTCCTGAACGTTCTATTAGAGTAAACCAAAACAGCCCCATGGCTTACCAACAATACTAAAAACATCATTCAAACTAGAAACAGAGCATGGACAAAATGGAGATGCCATAGACAAAACCCTGATTTAATTCTTTTTCAGCTTAGAAACTTAGCTAAAAATCAATAATCTCTGACAAGAAAAATACTACTGTGAACTTCAGGAAACTCATCTTAACAATTCTAAATACTTCTGGTCATCAGTAAATAGACTTCTCTCCCCAGGAATTGCTAAACTCCATCCCCAATTAATGCTGACCCAGAAACCCTCTCCAGACTGCTAATGCTTTCAACTCTTTTTCTCTGAAACTATTCAATCCCTAGCCAAACAAATGAACACCAACAACTCTTATATTCCAAATAATATAGCTAACTCCTCCTTTAACTTCTCTAAAACCCATATCTACTTCTTTCATATATAGACTCATTCATAAACTGAAACCTTGCACCCTTCTGCAGACAAGCTCCTTCTCTTCCTTCAAAAGCGGCCAAAGAAATAGCTTACCCTATATCCTTACTTATAAACAGAACTATCCAAGAGGGAACCATCCCTGACATCTGGAAAATCTCCTATATTATCCCACTACATAAAGGTGGTAACTCCCTTGACCTCTCTAACTTTAGACCTATCGCCTTCTCTCACCCCTAGCCAAAATCATGGAAAATGTATTCATCAGCAACTTGTACACTATCTCTCTCTTCACAACATAATAGCAAACTGTCAGCATGGCTTTAGACCTCACCACAGTACCACCACTGCCCTTCTTTCCTTCATAGACACTATCAACAAAAATCGTAACAATACTCTCTCTTCCGCCTTCATTGATCTCTAAAGCTTTCGATATGGTCAACCACTCTCTTAATCAATATTCTTGAATCACTCTCTTGTGACAAATTTGCCATTAAGTGGTTTAAATCTTATCTTAACAACAGACAACAAGCAGTATTATGGGAAAACCATATCTCATCACTCTTGCCCATTTCCATCGGAGTTCCCCAGGGCTCCATTCTTGGTCCTCTTCTGTTCTCTCTTTATTAACGATCTACAGACTGCTATCCTCAAGCTACCTGCATACAATACGCAGATGATTCTACCCTTATCTGCTCGGCACCATCCCCTACAGAACTGATCTCACTGACCCAAAATACCTTTAACTCCGTAGAAACATGGTTTTCTAAACGCTTTCTCCTTCTAAATGCTAAAAACAAACTCCTCCTCTTCTCCCCACCAGATCCCCTTTAAACTATACCATTTCCTCAAATAACGGTACTCTCATCTCACCTGATCTCACTACAAAGCTTTTAGGAATAACCATTGACAATAATCTCTCCTTCGATCAGCACATTAACAACAACATCAAATTAGTTAACAGAAAAATAGGATCCCTTTATCGCATCAAACCTTTTCTAACCCCAGCAACTAGAATCAAAATTGCACAATCTCATCTTTTATCAACTCTCCTATACCTCCCCTATTTATACAAACCTTAAGCAAAGTAACCTCAACAAACTTACAACCTGCTATAACAACATAGGCTTCGCCACTAGTAACCCATTTAGGACCCACCATTGTCTAAATCTAAAACAACTAGGCTGGCTAGAATTTCAAAACTACCTTATAATTCCTCAACTCACTATAGCCCACAACATTTTATACCTACCTGACAACACCCCAATACTCTCTCAACTTCTAATCCCTTACAACAATCTCAACTCACTTCGCCTCTTGTAAACTCATGACAAAATCTATAAAGGCAAACAACACAGCAGGTGTTTCTTTATTCACTAACACAATAGGTAAAGCTGGAATCTCCTACCTAGTGACATAACTCTGACCACATCCCTGCCACTTTTCAAACAAAACTTAAACAATACTTCCAAAATCATTGGCTGTGCTCCTGCAATACACCTGGCTAACCATTTTCTCTGTCTCCTCCTCTTTTCTTCTCTACCCTCCTCAGTTTTGTTTCTTTCCCTGTTTTGAGATGAAGTATGTACTCTTTGTACAATTGTGTATGTTTAATGAACTGCTTATAGTAAAAGTGTTCCTTTTAAATTTTCTTTCCTTTTTTTGTAAGATCTGATCTTAGCTGTTAACTTAAAATAGTAAATTTTATTATGTAATGTACTTAGTATATAGTGGAGCTTTTCTCCTCGGGCCTCTGCTGAAAATGGACATTGTATCCAGCCAGACTAGCCCGGTCAACAAATGTAAAATAAATAAAATAAAAATAAAATAAAAATATATATATATATATATATATATATATATATATATAGAGAGAGAGAGAGAGTGAGAGGGAGAACACACCTTTCATTGTGTACATGTTGGTGTATACTGTTTCCTGGATTCCGCATGTTTGTGTTTTAACCTGTCACAATACACACCTGCCATTGGTACATCTCGGGTAGCTTAGTGTTAGGTGATTGTGTACATGATTGCGTGTTCTGCTCCTGGCAGTGGTCATTTTACCCTTCAGAGCAGGCACTATTAGTACAGGGGTGAATAATGCTAGTTTCACCTGTTCTGCATATCACTGACCGTGATCTGCACGATATTCAGCAGAGCTTAGCCCTGTTCAGTGCATATCCGTATAGTCATGTTTAAACGACGCTTACCAGCACTTGCCAACGCATAAACCCTCTAACATGTGCTAAACCTGATCTGATGACCAGCATCCAACATCCATTATTCGTGCCGTCGGGATTACGTAACATCCCTTGCAGGATATGGAACCGGGAATATGCACAACAGTCAGTGCATTTACCACTTGGGCATCTGGGATTTGTACACGTGTTATGGTGTTTTGTATGTGGAGTGTACTATGGATGTTACTCCATACTGCAATCAAATGTGTAACTCAGTTAGTTTACATATGGATGAGACCTATTAATGGTATGTCCAAGTGATGTTTAATGGATGTGCTCCAGCATTGGGAATGTACGTCACAGTGAGCCACACACTATAATGTGCTACACCTTCACACAACCATAGGTGGAGCATGCTGGGGTGACAGATACCTGTCATGGGTACTCCCCATGCTTTGCCACTACATCCCTGATTACATTATATGGTGCCCCTCATTAACACACCAGGGAATCCATGCAGGGTGTGTGGGGAACAGTAATTACACACATGGATCCCACAATTGGCTTTGCTCCACTGAGGGACAGTTGGATAATCGATGTGGTGGTGACAGCAGACACTGTTTGACTTGGTTGATGAATGGCCTCTGACAATCGGGAATGTACCTACCGATGTACCTAGGAACCTATACATACAGTATCAACATATGCTGTTAGGTTCGTGTACTGTTCAGGTGTTGACATTCCTTGTTCCAATAGCTGTTGTGTGTGCAATGGTTGAGGGATGCCTATGTAGGATGCACACAGTAGGCCACCTATACATTACAATTTACAGGTGGTTGTGTGTGTGTGCCATCCAGTTTACTGTGTGTGCAAGTGGAGAGGTGTGTCAGTCCATAGGGGCCTACACTGTCAGTATATGTGCTATACGTTCCCTCTTTGCCAAGGCGTGGGCATATTGGGCATGCCTCCATCTGCCTACTGGGGCTGGCACAGGGTGTTCATGGTCTGAATCCCTCTGTGCCTGTGATGACCTTGGCAATTGTGGTGGGCTGTGAGGGCCTTCACCATTATGTCCCTGCTGCAGCTGTTCCGCAGGATCATATTATGTAGCATGGCACATACTATGAAGATGTGGGCACACGTGCCTGGAGAGTAGCAAAACTCCACCAGATATGTCCAAGCAACGGAACCGTGATTTCAGCATCCCAAACACACACTCTATGATGATTCTGGTTTGTGCGTGTGCCTCATTATGGCATTCTTGCATGGGTGTGTGTGCATTTTTGATGGGAGTCATCATCCACGGCTCCAGTGCATAGCCAGCATCCCTCACAAGGTGGCCATGTGGGATGTCCCCCCCTGACAAATACCTGATACAGCTGTGAGACATGCCAGATGTGGGAGTCATGGTAGCTTTCAGGGCTGCCAGCACACACATCCATGATAATGCCGTGGGCATTGCACACGACCTGGCAGTTGATGGAGTGGTATCCCTTGCAGTTTATGTAGTGCCTACCATGCTCACCGGGTGGTGATTTGATATGTATGTGCCTGCAGTCTATCACACCCAGTATCTCCGGGTAGTGTGCCACATGGTGGAAGAGACGCATATTGCTGGCCAACTCCTCCTGAGTTCGGGGGAATTATATATGCTCATTGGCATGTGGTAACATGGCATCCAGGAATTGGTGTAGTACCCTGGATGCTGATGCCTGTGAGATCCCCATTATATCTCCAGTTGGACTTTGAAAGGTACCTGTGGCTAGTATTCTCAAGCTTACACATACCTTCATGTCCACTGGGATGGGTTCCCCTCTGTTGTTTCTGGATTTCAGGCGTGGCCAGCACAGCTCAACTGTTTGCTGTAAGATGTCCCTGTCCACCCTGTAGCACTCTACTATCTCCAGATCATGTAGCTCCTGATAGGTTACCCTTGGTCTGAACACTCTTCTCCTCCTCCAGGGCCTGTGGCGGTTGTCAGCATCATCCTCCACAAAACCTTCAGTCTCTAACACATGGTGATGAATCACAGCTATGGCAGCTCCCAACATGTACATTGTAAAAGTTCCACATCTGTTTACACTGATGGTGCAGTGTTTGGGAATACACAGGTGTGTGTGAGGTGCCTTCACACTTTATACTATTGTGCTTTGAACACTGATGATGTCATAGGGTGTGTATGTACAATGGGAGCTACAGGGTATCAGGTACTGCTATTGTGGTGCCTTTGGTGTTGAATTACATTTAACTGCCGTGGGTTACCTCTTGCCCTTCCCTTAACATTTCTTAATGTTTCCCCTCCCATTTTCTGGCATGCATCCAGCAGCCTGCTTTCTTTTGTACTTTCCAAAACTTGGCTTATCTTGCGAAATGTGTTCTATGGCCGATCTACTGCAGGTTTGCTTTGCTCTGCTATGACAGTTCTCTTTTCTTTGCAATCCGACACCTCCCCTATCCTGTTCTGCTGGTTGCTTCGAGCAGACTTGTTAGCTGCCATCGATTGCCCACTGTGAGTTAATAGGTGTTAATTGCTCAGCTATACTCCAATTAACCTACTGCGGCATTTCCTTATTTTTTTCCCCTAACCTTCCTGTTTGAGCTATGGTGTGCGGCACATGCGCCTGTTTACCGGGTTTCGGGCACATTTTCATCCACGTACACATGCAATTTCGGGCACCATATGTCCTCTCAGCTAAACGATGCTATACCTACATCCCCATGCGGCTTTGCTTAGCAACGGTCATCCCGGATTTGCATTGCTCCAATGTGCTTACAGCTACTGTGGCACACCCCACTGCTGATGCCATGTATACCTCCAAACCACTCCTCGGTTTTGTAGCGCTGCACCGTCTGGTACATCCTTAGTCCAGTGGGACATTTGCGATTCACTATTACTTGCCTCATTTGCATAGCATTGACTACTAATTCATAGTTACCGCGCCAAACACTGTCACAGACCCTTAGCAACCCTTGCAGCTTGGTTGTGGTGTACCATGCATACCATTGAGTATTATGGTGAAATCATGATTTGTATTACATTGCGATTTTATGACATTTGTATATATTTTCCTTGTGTTCCCATTTGCACACAAATACCCTGTGGTTGTAATTTGCGTTACTGTGGACATGACATTAAATGTTGTTTTTTAGGTGTTGTGCATCTTTTCCTATGCCATTGGCTGTATATTTAGCCATTGGCATATGTTAACTTTGTAATACATGAGTCTGGTCCGCTTTCATAGCTCCAATGTTCTGTTTGGCAAAATGTAAACCGTTTTTTTTTTTTGGTTTACATTTCAGTGGGCTTACGCTACGCCTGCACCACTTAATGAATCACTATGTACCTTCATTTGCATGGTGCAGTACTGCGCATGGGGTGATTAGCATACTTGATCTGAGGGCTGCACAGATTTGGCGTATGTTTGTAGTGCACGTGTAATTGGATCACATCTGAATCGCTCGGCGGCCATATTTGGCATTATACAACCTACGCTACGCCCTGCGCCTGGTGCAAGCTTCATGAATCCCGGGGAAAGTGTTCATCATAGAGACCCATTTCACATTTAAATGTGGAGTATGAGATGTTCATGCCCATTTTAGCTAACAGAATTAATCTACTTATATCTAAACTAATTAACAATGATCAAACTGGATTTATTTTAAATAGACAAGCACAGGATAATATAATAAGAATGCATATCTTAATAGGCTATGCAAATAAAAAGAAAAAATAACTTTCTATCATTAGTCTTGACTTAGATTAAGCTTTTGACTCAATTAACTAGTCATACCTAATTTCCAAGTTATGCAATAACTCTTATGCTTATGTTAAACAGTTTTTTTTTCTTTCTAATTCATTTATATTACAAAAAAGCACAAAACAAGAGTGTTAATTATCACCTTTACTTTATCAATTAGCTATCGGACCCTTTGCTAATAGTATTAGATACAATAAAGACATTAATGATATCAAAATAAAAAAATATTTTGAACTAAAGAGTCATCTCTTTGCTGATGACATTTTACTGACAATTGGGAATATAGAAAATTCCTTAGAAATTTGTAATTAGTTCAAGTCAGTTTGATGAAATCTCGTACTTAAAATTTAATCATAATAAAATAACTACATTATTAATTAATAAAAACAATTTTAAAAATCATACAAAAATATTCTAATTTCAGTTGGAATAGTAATCAAATGAAATACCTTGGTTTAACCATTATTTTTAATAGTAAAGAAATTATATAAACAAACAGGTTGTTGATAAAATTTTAAGTTTACTCACAAATTGGAACACATTCTTCGTTACCATGGAAGAATGATTAATGCTTATTAAGATGGTAATTCTCCCTAAAATATTGTTTGTCCTACAATCTTTATTCTATCTCCACCAAAAAAATAATGAAGAAAATAAATAATGTTCTACTTAAATTTTTTGGCATATTAGTAAACCAAGGGAGTACTTTAATAAGCCTTACTCAGAGTGAATTTCCATGCACGAATAGTGGTAATGCCCGAACATGGAACATGGCCACTGAGCGATACAGGAAACAAGGCTCGTAGTAAGCACAAGCATCCTGACACTGTGCAGACAAGGAGGTGTCCAAGGAATGGAAATCACCTCATCTGCTGGTAAAAATCATGCAAATGAGGTGGTTTTGTAATCCAGGAAACCTAAAGGAACCTGTGTAGGTGGCGTGTAAGGCAGAAAAATTCACGCAGTTACAAACCGTGTACTGGAGGATCAAAATTAAACAGGGACTGTAACAGCTATGGCCAGTGATATAAAAGAACAATGCAATATATTAAAAATTAAATTTTTTTGAGACATATGCCACATTTAAGCACTACACAGTGATGCGCAAACATACTATTTTGTACCAAAAAATTAATAAATAAATAAAAAGTGAAAAATATGATATTTTAAGATATTTAGATTTTTTCCATTATAGTGGCCAGCATGCAAACTCATACAATGGCAGGTTACAGTGGTTGCTAAGGACATAGGCTTTGGTGTAGTGCAGTATCCAGGGTATATGTAATTAGGTGTATGTAAATGAGGCAAGTTTATTGAATAGCAAAATGGGCCACAGTGTCCTCAGGTACTAACTGTGTAAGGGCTAGAACCATGGTAGTGTTGGCAGAAGAGACAGCTGACATGAAAATGGATGTGTCAGGGTTTGGGTAAGCAGAGTGGAGCTCAGTGGTGCTTGTTTCCGCTCAGCTAAGCACAACTAAGCAGGGGTGTGTGTCTGAGGCTGCTAAGCTGTGCTTAGCTGGTTAAAGAAAAGCTAAGCATGACTATGTACAGGGAAGGGCTCTTTCTACTCAGCAATGTTTATACTAGCTTCGCGGGTTTGCCTGGAGTGCCGTGGGGCTTAGCAGTGGGAAAAAAAGTGGGAATAGCCTGGGAAAGCCAATCAAGCATAAATGATTGATAAGCCCTGTTCCACTAACACTGGCCCATTCAAACCCCTCAATGATATACCTGGCAGGTGGAATGCAACATAGTCAGCCAATAACACAGAATGCATCTGCAGGACACCAGTATAAAGTATGCATACAACCTTCAATCTGCTTTTTCCCACATACTCTGAATCATTAGAGTACACACTTGGGAATTTTGATAGGGGCTGCTGCTGCTGCTGCTCTGCTACATCTGTCCGCACTACTGGCTGAGGTCAGTGATGATGATGATGCTAACAACAGGCTCAGACTGAGGAGGAGAAGAGTGCTCAGGTCCAGGCTAACCTTTCAAGGACTACATGAGCTGGAGATAGCGGAGCGCTATAGGGTGGACAGGGACATACTACAGCAACTCACCGAGCTTGCCGGCCTCACCTCAGATCCAGAGCCAACAGAGGGGAACCCGTCCCAGTGGAAACAAAGGTATGTGTAGCCTTAAGAATACTAGCTACAGGTACTTTCCAAAGACCTACTGGGGGATATCATGGAGATCATACAGGCATCTGCATCTAGGGTACTCCACACAGTTCCTGGATGTCATGCTAACACATGCCAGCGAGCACATTTATTTCCCCAGCACCCCTGAGGAGAGGAAAAGCAATATGCACATCTTCCACCATGTGGCACACTACCCAGAGATACTGGGTAATGTCAACCACAAGGAGTATCATTCCATCAACTGCCAGGTCATGTGCAATGCCCAGGGCATTATCATCAATGTGTGTGCTGGCAGCCCAGGCAGCTATCACAACTCTCACAGCTGGAATGCATCACAGCTGTACCAAAAATTTGCCAGGCGGGACATCCCATACGGCCCTCTAGTGGGGGATGCTGGCTATGCACTGGAACCATGGATGATGACACCCATCAGAAATTCATACACACCAATTGAAGAATGCCATAATGAGGCACACGCACAAACCAGGAACATTGTAGAACATGTGTTTGGGCTGCTCAAGTCATGGTTCCGCTGCCTTGACATATCTGGTGGAGCCCTGCATTGCTCTCCAGCCATATATACACACATATTTATTATATCTGCCATGTTACACAATATGATCCTGTGGAAACAGCTGTGGCAGGAACATCATAGGGAAGGAAGTGACACACAGCCCCCCACCATTGCCAATGTTCCCACAGACACAGGCGGACTCAGAGGAGGAACCCCCTGAACCTGTCCCTGTAGGCAGATGTAGGTGTGTTCAGCATGACCTGGCCTTGGCAAAGAGCCAGTGCATAGCACATACACCCTAGGGGCCCAAGGACTGACACCTCACTCTGACTCACATACACACAGTAAAATGTATGCCAGCCACATCACACTACCTACACCTTACCATGTTTAGGCTGTGTACTGAGTGCATCTGACAGAGTCAGCCCTGAAGCACTGTCCTCACAACTGCTGCTGGCACAAGGTAAGTCACTTTTCTTAACAATAAATAAATGGGGTAGTAGACTGTGGTAGCATATGTATGGTATTGCTGCAGGTATGCACGAGAATGGAGTGGGTTACCAGGAAAGCAGCAGACAATGGACAGCTATGTGGGACAACAGGAACTCTCTCCCAAATTCTAGCTACCCCACACTATGCAGTAGGCCTTAAGCCAGCAAAATCCACTGCACTATGTGAGGGACTTACAAACAATGGGGGTCATTGGACAAATGCATGTTTTTCAATGTTGGTGTCGCATACATAGCTCTAAACCTCTTACAGCAACTGTACAATGCCATAAAGAAATGTGGGGCAAAGGCCACAAACAGGGGACAACTCTTAAATATTGCTCTTACAAACATAGAAAGTTGATAACATAACAGATGTTGCAGTAGCATGAATTCTCTGAAGGGCAAGAAGTCTGAATCTCAAATGTCTGTCATTACTTTCTAACTTCAGTCTTAAATGATTTCACTATTATTTGCCACACAACCACAACTTTATGAAACATGGATCCAAAATATGAGCCAAACATCTGGACAGTCTGTGAAGATGTGCACAGTTGAGAGGTATGCCCCCCTCAACCCAACACACTCGTATTCATATACAGCTGCAATAATATTTATGTTTGTAAGGTAACAGCAGCAGACCACACATTCCCAGAGCTGTCACTATCAACTTGATAACTTGTTCCATTTCTACAATATGCACGGGTCAAATGTGCTATGTATGTTTTTGGTTAATAGTGTCAAGAAGTAGACAGCACTTACTGGTGGCTGTTGTGGCTTAGTGGTCTAAGTACAGTATTGTAATTATCAGGGTCCATGGCTCGAGACTGGCTGTGCCAACTATTTTGCATGTCAGCTTGGTGGAAGTTGTACACACTGTCCAGGCATCAATATTTGTTACTGCAGGAAAGCTGGACAATGGAAGGACAGGGGGCTACATATATGAACAGCACACAGCTCTGAGTAACCTACACAGTGCTTACTAGAACATCAGGTTATGACAGGGCAGTCCAACGCCAGGATACAAAGGCTGCTACATTACTGTGTCAGTACTGACAACAAGCCAGTGAGCACCATCCATACCCCTGGAAGGACAGGGTGTCACAGAATGTCCACACGTATGCATCATATACCTGTCCTGCTTGTAATAACATTGCATTTGCCTGGCAAACTATTTGCAGACCATTAAAGGATGATGTGAAAATATCAATGACAGACAGTTGAGATGCAAATGTCATACCCATAAGTAAATGCAAGCTAATACAAAATCATACTACCAACTGTGTACATTTGGAAGAACAATATTATGAGCCTGCTCCATGTCTGTGCCTCTATCTGACTGTTATATATATGGGCCTATGCAGATGTCTGTCTGTAAGACTTTGAGAGTTATGGCCAACATGTAGACTTATAATAACAGAGCAATACAAACTGTCTGAGGACCACGGCAGATGTGTGGGGCACAATGATGGACAACCTGCTAAACAGGTACAGTCAGAGTTGTGAAGCCTGTAATCCTATGTGTGATGTTATGACTTCTACCCCACTCACACCATAACTACAAATACAAAGCAGCAAATGTGGACAAAGGCTGTGACTGGACAACAGAAGGATAGAGAGACACATATAAGGGGGGAGGGGAACCACTGGACAGACAAATGTAGAATGTGCACACTAAAACAATTTTTGATGTAACACAGTTACCTGCAGTCTATGGAGTCAGTAAACAAATGTCTGTCACTGCTCACTCACATTACTCTATACTGATCTGCCACTAACATACCAGTAAATCACAGTGTTATTTAGAATATGCCACACATATTATGGAAAACTCTGCTCAGTCCAATGCACTCTGTAGCCACTCCAGGATATGACTCAGTTAATAAGGATAGCACACAGCCAGGAGATCCCTCAACCAGTATATCATTGAGGTGCTGGGCTGTTTACACAGGTTTACCAGCCAATCAGCTGCAGCAGAAAAATCCTGGACTGGACTACAGGGAGCTCTGGACTGGAGTTCCACTGTTACTATTGGAAGTCATACTGGCATGCTCCTACACTTAGAGAATTACAGCTCATGCCTAAACCCACATCTGACTATTGAGCTGTGTTGTCCATATATGCCTTTGCTTACACACAGCTATGTACACCTTAACTGTCTTTCACCACCCCATCAGACAGGACTACCCTCATCTATGTGTATGTGACACATGTAAGATATATCTGCATCTGAGGAGTGTGACATACATACATATATGTAGGTAAGATATACAAATATAACAATTATAGACAGTCAGACACAGGGGGACAGAGAGACAGACAGAGATAGAGACAGAGAGAGAGAGAGAGAGAGAGAGAAGGATAGATAGAGAGAGAGAGAGAGAGAGAGAGAGAGAGAGAGATACCCTGAAAGACAAATATTGAAGTACTGCTGCAGCCATTTGCACACCAATTGTAACCAGTGGCACGTGGAAGTATGATGGTGAGCTCCATTGTGTAATAGTAGTGAGGTAGGGGTGTGCAATTCCATATGACCTGCTGTGTGTGTGTGTGTGTGTGTGTGTGTGTGTGTGTGTGTGTGTGTGTGTGTGTGTGTGCGTGTGTGTGCGTGTGCGTGTGTGTGCGTGTGTGTGTGTGTTTCTGTATCTATTACATTTACAGCAGATTAAACCCCCCCCAACAAGCCTATGTCTGTGTAATGATCACTCATTTTATGGGTCTGACACTACTGTCATCCACAACAGTGGCCCACCTGTCAGCAGCTACTGATGTCTTCCAACCCAACAGCAGTGTCAGACACTCTTTCCATAAATAAATCTTGTGGTGCATGTGATAGGTACGTAACACTATAGTACATGCAACCAGATAGGTAGGAGTTCTAATCTCACCAATGGCATCTGTGTGTGTGTGTGTGGGTGTGTGTTTGTAGATTAAACCATTCTGAGGCCTGTTCCAGCCTGTAAACCACCCATTGCCCTACTTTACAGGTCCTGCTGATGTCATCCACCTTTAATACAGCATTAGACACCCTGCAAGCATATAAGCTCCATGGCACATGCGATAAATATGTAGCACTATAATACAATAAAGTAGGTAGGGATGGGTTCTAATTGCAAGACTGCCAACTGTGTGTGTATGTGTGTGTGTAAAGCATACTCCCTGTGGTTATGTGTGTGGGTTGGTAATACCATTTTGAGGCCTGTATTGCCCTCTGGACACCCCCATTGCATTAATTGACAGGGCTTGTTAATGTGAACCTTAGAAACAGCATTAGACATCTTGCAGGCATATAGGCACCGTGTTGCACGCTATAAATACATAGCTCTATAGTACAATATACTAGATAGCTAGGAGTTCTAATATCAACACTGCCAACTGTGTGTGTGTGTGTGTGTGTGTGTGTGTGTGTGTGTGTGTGTGTGTGTGTGTGTGTGTGTGTGTGTGTGAAGCATATCCCATGTGGTTGTGTGTGTGGGTTGGTTATACCATTTTGAGACCTGTTCTGCCATCCTGACACCCCCATTGCATTACTTGACAGGTCCTGCCAATGTCATCAACCTTAGATGCACTGTTTCATACTCTGCAGGTCATACCTCTCAAATGTGTACAGTTTTGCATAATGTCCATTTGATTGGCTGATAGATTTTGTGTGTGTGTCATAAACTTATTTTTTTTGGACAATCATTAACAAAGCATTAAGAGCTGAAGTCAGACAATAATGACAGACATCTGAGTGTCAGACTTCATACCCTTCACAAAAGTAATGGTAATATGAAACTGATTCCTCTATCAGTTATCAATGTTTGTAAGAGCAATATGTAAAACCTGTCCCTATTGTTGTGCATGTATCACCCCATTATTGAAGGCTTTGTTTACATGTATTGTTCTAACAGATTGAGAGGTATGCTTCAGGCATATCAGCTCCAAGGCATATGCATTAAGGACATAGCTGTATACTACATACAACTAGATAGGTAGGGATTGTAATCTCAATACTGGCCACTGTATTGGTGTGTGTGCCTGTGTATACATATCATCTGTAGCAGTGTGGCTGTCTTGCCTGTGTGTGTGCAATACCTATACCATTTTGCTTGCCTGTGCCACCCTATTAATTCCAGAGTAGTAGTGGCAGACACTGCAAAACTGTATAACCTCTGTGGTTCATGCCCTATGTATTTTGCGGTATCATACGTATAACTATCCAGGTAAGAGATCTACTATAAACAGGGGTGGTTCATGAGTGGGGAGTGTGTGTACATATGTTTATCTCCTTGCAGCACTGTGCCAGTGTTATGGACACAAACATACCTCCTGACCCCTTGCAGAAAGGCATCTGGAGAGAGCCATACAGAAAAATTGGGCAAAGCCCACATATTAGGGTCAAACATTAAATATTGCTCTGACAAACATACACAGGGGAAAGCATAAGAGGTTTTACATTTGCATGCATTTTCTGAAGGATATGAAGTCTGACAGGCAAATATCTGTCAGTATTGTATAACATCAGTCTTTAATTAGAATTCACACAACTTTGCCAGGAAACCTCATTTTTATGCCAAATGTAACACAAATATGTGGTAAACAGCAGAACATTCTGAAGACATATGTAGACACCACCTCTCCCACCCTGCAGGTTGCAGTCCATGTTTAGCCAGGTGTGACCTGTGACAATGACACAAACAATACAGAAGCCCCCAGAGTGTAGGACAACAAACATCTGCTAAGGTTGTCTACTACCTGCATAAAGCAGTTACGTCACATCAGAAGAACCTTACTGGTATGAGACGTAGCATAACCTATGGTGATGTGACATAAATAAGCATTGCCAAGCAAAGGGAAGTCCTGTCTGGTGCACTTGCCATGGGTTATGGTATGTTCTGCCAAATTTCACAATACTAAAAATTGTGTACCACATTCCACATTTGATAAGGTGGCAACCCTACCCTGTGTTGCGTATGTGTATTCAGCATGTAGACATGTGTACGCCCTGTGAGTAGCTTCCAGCCACAATGACCCACATGTATGAAGGCATGAATGCAAGCTGCCACCTCCCACATATGTAGGTACAACTTAAAGCTGTGATAACTGTAAGTAGTGTGCCGTCTGTCATTGACCCGCAAACCAATGTTAACATACTGTAATGGGTTCATACAGCAGGTATGGAATGGTGGCCAGGTCCTGGCCTCCAGCTGAATGCAGAAAACAATACCATCATACCATCATACCATATGGCAAGGACATGGACCCACTATTTCCCACATCAACAACCCCATAAATGCATAAACTGTGGTGACAGACCTGGCTATTCAGGTTGATAACACTGTTGCAGTCACCCATGACGTAGTGGCAGTGGTCAGGAAAGGCTTGCACATGGCTCATCACATAGGTAAAGAGACTGCATCCAGACAAAAGGTGGACATTACCTCTGTATAGTCATCATTCAGTGTAACAAGAAATTAGCAGCATGGCTGGTCTGGTATGTACCTATGCAGACATCTGCACCAAATGGTAAGGATATGTTGACACTCACAAAGATTATCCATGGCCTTCAACACCTGTGCCATGCAGACAGCTCAAATCAGTACTGCACCACTTGGTATTGGACAGGTGGTCTACAGGTGGGCTGTGGCATGCCTAGATGGCAATGTTGTGCTCAATCCTTCAACAGCTGCCCCATATTTGTCAGTGTAACTGTGTGCGCATTACTGACATGACAGGCTTGAATCACATATGACACAGCAAAATAAACAGCTGGAGAGACAGTTTTGTCTCCCAGAGGCTGTCCTGTGTCAGGGATGCACTCCCTAAAAATGTCAAACAGAGTACCATGCAGACTCTCATCAACTGCATCAAGGTTGAGTGGATGTAAAAAAAAAAACCTGTCCCAGGGGTCCAAAGTGTGTCAAGCAATGACAGCGGCAACAGATGCTGATAGATGATTCTGATGGGGATATAGTACTGGATAGGCTTGTAAGGGAACCAGGGCCAGTACTGTAGTATCCTTCTCTGTACCTATGAACCTGTGATCCTATGGAACCCCCAGGTGACATGTAGCAAGAGTAGCTTGCTGTGGCATGGGGTGTGCATGCAAAGTATGCTGTCTTCACCCATTGTCCTTCACACACTTTTCCACACATACACACCTAGGTAAACATGGACACATACAGCCATACCTTGACAATGAAAAGGTCTATGTTTTGCCACTCTGCCATCCTCAGCTCCCATACTGGCAGCAGCCCACCACGACTTATACACACTGACACCTGGAATGGAAACAAAATATGGTCTGTGAGACAACAGTCAGTCAACAGTACTAACAGCAATAAAGCACCATGGAACAAAGGTACATACACTTTGAAGTGCATGCATGACAATTGCCAGCAGAAAGCACCTTACAGGCCTTAACACTACTACACTACATACTGCCAGTACCTCTAGTATTTTCACCCTGTGCAACATACACATATTAGCATGTCCCTGGATTGATGGTATGGATAACAGGGATGTGTCACGGGTATCATCACATGCACAGGTCTGAGGTCTGGGGTTGACAAAAGGCCTTGGCTGTGCCATACAGTTGACATGTGTCTGAGTGCATATGGAGGGGTGATGGTGACTTGGGCCATGGAAAGGACCTGTGTGTGTCACTGACCTGCATGTGACAGTGAAGTGTTAGTGCGTGCATGCACACAGTCAATCCATGTGGTAGCCCTACACAAGGATATGTTGGACAGCTGTGGAACATACATAGCAGAATGTACAGTTCACCATGTCTGGCCACAAACATGGGAACTGGTTCTGACAGGAGTGACAGTGGCACCACCACACCCAAGGCCAGATGTGGTACTACTTCCTGATGGTGACCAGTGTCTGCTGGGTTTGTGTCCCTCATGGGACTTCCTAGAACCATATGCCCATGGCCTGCCATGTTGTGGTGTGGACAGCACTCTCCCTTTTAGTGTTGGTGGTACTGCCATTATGGGAGTGTGACTGTGCATGGGCACATGGGCTCTCAGCTGATGTTGTTACTGACCTATGTCCACGTGTCCAACACCCAACTCCCACCACATGTTCAAGCACATGCATTGCATGGTTAAGGACTCTCAATGTCTCACCCCACCATCTATCCACCATATCAGCAAAATGACATAAGTCATCATCAATGCAATGGAGAGTGTCACACATGCCAGGAAATCTTGTACCCATGATGCTGAGCATCCATCTGGTGTACCATTCACAATGTGCATGTGCCTCCCTGATGGACCAAAACATGTGTCAGGTGACACATACTGTGACACCTCTGACAGGGGCTGTATAGGCAGCAGTCCTCCTTCAAGCACACCTGTCAGTCTGGCTGTTGGGACCTCGTTAGCTCTCTGGCTATGTCTAGTGTCTACAGTCACTGATGCCATAGTTGCCAGACTAACCTGTTTGATGCCACCACCCTCTGACTGTGCAATATCTGTGGCTGCATGGAACTGGGTATGTGTGGGCATACTGACAGTGTACAGGGACATTGTGGGTGGAAGTGGGATGTCAACCAGTGGGACAGAGTCAGCCCCCAACAACCTCACCTGCACCTCACAATGGCCACCATCATCAGCAGAGTCTGATAGGACACTGACATCAGGTTGTGACGGTGACACAGTTCAACCCCCATGGTCACTAGTGAGGGGAAGACAACATGACTACATTACTTCCTGCACTATAATGTTTGCTGTTACACACACACACACACACACACACACACACACACACACACACACACACACACGGTGCCACAAAAGCATTATACAGACTACACCTTCTGAATGATGCCATGCACAGTACACAATCAGACCACAACATTCTGGACAGGCCCTCAACAGCATGCAGTGCAGGTATGTCCACTTAATGTTGCTAGTACTATACACGTATGTGATATGTGACCAGTTGGAGTATGTGATGGACCTTCACCTAACACACTGCACTCATGTACATGATAGTAATGCACTCCTGTATATCACAGTGGCTACACCTATACAAAACCATGTGCTAATATGTTACAGCTCCTGCAAATATGCTACTGTGTTTACCAGGGTGATGCACTATAGTGAACCCACCACAACTTAACATGCACATATTGCAATATGGGTACACTTAACAGGTGTGTACATGGCAAAATGGCAGCCCTTAACATGCCTAGGGTATAGGCGAGCGATAACATGACAGTTCCACACTCACTGGCTACAGGCTGATGTTCCCCAGCCACACCAGAGGTACCTATGGAGTTGTGGGGGGGAGGTAGTGTCAGCACACGCATATGGCAATGGTATAGGATAATATGTGCAGTTATCAACATGTACAGTACAAGCTGTGATACTAGCCAAATTGTTGACATTCACAATATGTGGGCATTAATAAACCCCAACCACAAATGTGGGTTGACCTGAGTTATGAATACAGATATGTAGAGGCTGCCAGTATGACTGTGACAGTATTAACATGATGACCACTGGAGGCCTACCTGGATGCGCCTTGGCTGTGGACTCTGTGCCACCCACCTCCACAAGATATGAACTGATGGTTTCCTGAGAGCTGGTGGCTGATGCCAGGTTTCCCAGGAACTTCTCTCTGGCTGAGAGTTGTGGCTGTGTAGCAGGCCCTTCCTCTGTGCCAGCACAGTCCCTGGCACAACTGCAGCCCTTTGCCGTGCATGGTGTATGAGATCAGTAGCATGGTGTTGGACCTGTTCGTAGCTCCTGTTCCAATGGCCCACATTATTCACTGTTGCTACCAGGTCTGCCGACAAGGCAGCATGTTGTTGGTGGTTATGGCAGCTCCTTGATAACAGCACCCATGATGGAGTCTCAGGACATCAATAATTGCAGCAGTCTCAGCTTCTGAGATGGCTGGGTTGTGTGGTCTGTACATCCCATCTGAAAGACATGAACAGAGGAACACATCATGGGACTTCATACATTGCTCACCATTATGTACAGAGCATGCACATCCACTTTTGCCAACACTATCCACAGCTTACCCTCACATCATACCCCTGACACCTATCACCACATTATGTCTGTGGGTATCAGCAACATACTGGCAATACAGCATGTGTTTCCCCCCCAATCCTGATGTTACATGCTACTTGCTGTATGTGCTATGAGGTGTTGCACTGTATGTAGCTGTTGCACCTATTACTACTTGTTCATATGCTGTCTGCATGGACTGCTGTAGTGTCAGCCTCCTACTGCAGTAGTACTCACCTGGTCTGTAGGCCCACCCCTCAGGTCTCCCTGGCCTTCCTCCCTCAGAATCTGTACTATATGGCAGGACAATGTCCTACAGTTTCCCCAGCCTGTGTAGTTGTTGGTATTCTGGCACTGTGTAGCATCTGCCTCATGTATACGGATGGACAGCCATCTATAGACACCATCAACAAACACACTGCAGGATAGATGCAATGACTGTAGGTGCCTCCAGTTCATGCTCTCTGCCTGTTAGGGCTGCATATTTGTCCAGAAACAGGTTGTCAATACAAGCAGTACACCTTATACACCACTCACACCTATACAACACACACAAACATTTGCAGTGGCCCTCAACATGCACATCCACAAGCAAAGGGGATCTCTGAGGCAAAGCCACACATGAACACTACAACTGTACACAGCACATACCACACATGGCCACACACCTGTGCCCTACAGCCATGCAGGTGTGAGCCCAGGTCAAACATGTTACACATAGGGGATTCCAGTGGAGACACATTAGTGTGCCTCTGACCTGGCTGGGTAGGTGGATGGTCACAGTTACTTTTGAGTCAGTTGCCAGACTCAGACATATTTGCATACACATTGTTGCCTTTCACCAACAGGTACTGTCAATGGTTTATTACTGCACATGTTGGTGTGCCTGACCTGACCTGACATGCACATCCCTGGACTATATGCAGTGAGACATGACCCAATGTAGTGAGATGTGAGCCTATACAAAGGATCTCTGGTTGACTAAATTTGCAGATGACTGCAAACTGGTAGCCATTATTGATTCCCCAAAGGACATAGACAACAAGGCTTCACTGAGACCAATGACTGGTGGAAGAACCACGGCCTTAAGCTTAATGCCAAAAAGTGGATTATCATTCCCTTTGGGAAAACTTTAGTGCCCATGAACTACCACATAGACAGTAGTCCGCTAAACACCAAAGGAGTGATAAGAGACCTGGGGACACAGGTTGACAGCAAGCTCTCCTTTGATAACCACATTGCCGCTGCGGTCAGAAAGTCCTTCTATGTGGCACAACGTATCACAAAAGGTTTCTCATCCAGGAAGAAAGAGGTTATAATTACTCTTTACTCATACCTCATTAACATATTATAGAATATAATCCCCCATTTGGTATGTACCTCACTAGACATCTACAACAACTGGAAAGGCCACAAAAAATACCTAAGAGGATCTTAGGCCTCAGACATATGCCCTACATTGACAGACTTAAAAAATTTCCAGCTATACTCAGTCTCATATTGCCTACTTAGAGGTGATCTCTGCTTGAGCTATAAAGCCATGTCTGACCCAGAGCAGTTAGATATGCTACACCTAAAGAAATTCAAATCACTCTGGGCCACACTCTTGAGGGACCTAAACCTCATTACCACCATAAACAGAACATGTTAGAGGGCATGTTTCTAACCCAGCGACTTCCCATATTCTGGAACAACCTCCCCATTCACGTCAAGCAGAGCACTTCACTGGCCCACTTCAAGAGAAATCTCAATGAGTGGATGGGCAATAGCAAATTCACCCCGGGGATAATTTCAATAGCCCTGGTTGACAGGGGCATGGGAAACTAACTTCGGGCAACAGTCCTCCCCAGGGATCACCTCAGTGGCCTTATTTTATATAGGTACTGGGAACTAACTCTGGGCAGCATGATGCCAGTGAATTTCTTGGGCTAGGCTTACATAGGCTTCAGGGCCATTAGCCTAGTGCACACCTATGAACCTATGAGTGAGTGCACTGGTTATGTCTCCCAGGCAGGTATGTCTCTAGCTTTATGCAGCATTATGCTGTCACCCAGATAGATGTCACAATACAATCAGGACATGATAGCCCTTAACATGTGCACATTTATCCTCTGATATTCCAGGGGCTTCCATTACCTGTGAGTCTGGGATGATATGCTACACAGACCATGATGCTCTGCAGGAGATGTCCTCCATATGTCTTCAATGGTCTTCATGTGTCTGGCAGTGGTTCCCACCAAACCAATAGTGACTCTATTAGTAACACTGGTGAAGTTACCACTACCAACATACAAGTGTCAGTACAGCACACATTGAAGGCCATGCTGCTAAACCCTAGAGGTGTACACATGACTTTCCCTCAGTGGAAGGAGTCCTACCTTGGTAAAAGCAGACATCTGTGCACTCACACAGACCATGGTTCTATGCTGCAGAAAGCACCCCAGCCTTACATAGTTAACTATCCTATCATAAATACTGAATGTAAAGTGTATCCAATAATGCCATGGGACATGGAGTTTCCATATATCTGAGACACATACACAACTCCATGCTGTACAGGCAGCAAGATGCACATGGGATACTGCAGGAGCAGTTCACCATTGGCAACACAAACTTATTCGAATCACAGCCACCACATGTGACCAGAAAGCCCATTCTGCCTATATGGCCCTCATCACCTGTATTATGAGTCAGGTCTGTACCCTGATCCTGGGTCATATGAACAACCCTAACATATATGGTAAGACATAGCCATGCCAGCACACAAATGGCCAGGAAGCCATCAACAGTGAAAGTGCAAACATCTTGGTGTGGCCAAGGGCTACACACACATCAGGTGAATATGTATTGCAGTTGACATCACACAACATGAGTTACCACTAAAGCATCCTGAAAGTGTCATCCTCCATGGCAAAGAAACCATCATGCGTCAGGTTTGCAGTCACCATCTCCCACAATACCCAGCTAGCTAGGTTCAGCCATACATACACCTCCAACATAGAATACATCTTCCTGGGGGGGTTACACAGTCTCACAGCCCCCAAAACCTCATTACAGACTGGCACTAATATCCACACATACACACAAGCACTATATTTGCATTTGTATAGATGCATGTAGTCAGGTATACCCAAAAGGCCTACATTATCCTCTGCTAGGATATGTACATCCATCTGGTGGACAAGTGCAATACATAATGTGCATAACAGGGATGACATACCACTGTCCGATACAAAATAAGAGCAGGTGCCCATTCTGGGGCAATGTCTCCTTAGCATGTAGATGACAATGGGATCGGTCCTGCAAACATGAACAACAAATTCAGTGCTTACATTGTCAACATCCACTATAGACAGTCATCCCCTACTGAACATATGTCTGCAACAGCGCAGGTAGAAGCTGCTCACTTGTGGTGTGCAAGGACACCAACTATATCAGTGCTGTTGTTATAGCATACTGGACAGAGGTGGTGTGGGCTTCAGCCCCTGTGTTTCACATCAGTATATCAGCATATGCACAGTAATTCCCCCATCTCCTATATGTGAGGAACAGGTCACCACTGCCATGTGATACTCATGATCGACATTTGTCATGGGAGCCTATCTCATCACAAGATGCATCCTACCTAATTCCAAGCATAACCTTGCAACACCATAAGGAAATGTATTGACAAGAGGACTGAGTACTGGCTTTATCCCATCCATTTGATAGACGACCACTATCACCCCTTTACACTAAGGTGGGACATCCCCCACTCGGGCATATACTAGACCCAGCAGCGTAACTAGGCTATTCTGCAAGGCCATAGCACAGCTTCAAGTGAACCCCATTCACAAGGACATGTGTGACCTGGCCACATGCCATTATCAACACCTAGGCTTTGTCAAGGAAGTGTTCATGTCTGCTACACTCAGGTGACCTCCAAAGGTGTGGAGGGGAGGTGACAGTGCAGAATGCCTACTTTGATGTGGACAAACTATGTGACAGTATAACCCATGTGGACATTATGGATATAACACTCCCAAGTATGCATCACACCATATGTTACCATAGGGGTAGCGCATAGGGAAATATACCGCAGGTAGTTGACCAATATGTAAGTGTGTAACCTGTTGTTCCATGTTTGGGCCTCTGTTATGTATGATGTGCACATCTGTGGTGCATGTAACAGCCATTAGCCTATGCCCAGCCATGTCTGCAGATGACTGCATGCTGTGTGCTGTCCCCAGATTCCCTAGTGATGTGGACATCTGCCTAGGAGGGTCTCACACAGATACATGCCCTCATGCCGCACACCAGGACATGCAGTGTGTTCCCTATGGGGAAGTGATGTCCCTACATATTATCAGAGTGCAAACAACATCCTAGGCATGCAATCAGTCATGAGGGTGCTGTGGACACAAGTCTTTGGCAATGTGACATGTCAACACAATGTTGCTTCCATTGTAAGATAAATATTCTACATGGCCCATGTCATACATAAGGGTATGTCATAATGGGACACGGGGTATGAACTTCCCTGCATTCCCCCCAGTGAGGACCATTAATGTGTCTAATTCAGTGTTCATCATTCACATCACACAGCACATGCAGCAGCTGGGAACATTGCAAAGGTTCTCCACCAGGGAATACCAGGGCATCAGACATTGACCACACACTGTTAGTCTATAAGGCCAACCCTCTACACAGTTTCATGCACAATCATCATGGGTGACCTCAGTGTGGTATGCAAGGCAGTCACTGACTCCACTTTGCTGGGACTGCTGCATGAGTGCAAGTCATGCTCTACTCTGTAAACACACACACACACACCCTTAACCTGGTGTGTGACATGAACTGGGTTTGTTGGCAGCTCAGATGTGTGTCCCACACAATCATCCTGCAGTGGAATGGGCACACTTTCTACATCAGGCAGGGTAGCTATGTACACCTTTGCAGACATAGCCTGGATAACTGGATGGTTAACTTCGCATACAACCTTGGGATAACACCTGAGTCCCTGTTGGACAAGGGCATCAGGTGCTGTCTTGCATACATATGGGCTAATATCTGGCCTAGGCATATGTCTGCTCAGGGCCCATAGCCTAGTAACCTCATATTGTACCAGGACTATCAGATATGGCCTGAGTGATGTGACACACTGTGTCGTTATGTGTCTGCACCCATCACTGTCATTGACTGCTGGGTGTTCCCTATGGGCAACAGTACTGCATCATGTCATGCAGCCTACATCCAAAAAACAGGTGAGTAGTACTACAAGTGCATGTGGATATTCCAGCAACATCTATGATACACATTTTACGGAGAGCAGTGCATATGTGGTGTAGGGTGTCCTCCTCGTAGCTGTCTGACATCTGCAGTACCCAGATGTTTGTGGAATGTGTACCTCTGCCTGATAGATGTAAACCCCCTGATAGACAAATATGTATTTCCATGCATCAGTTGGACAATACATGATGGCTGTCCCCAGTGTTTGGGGAATGGGTCTGTGACATGGCAGAGCCCTGGAAACACACTAATCATACACAAATATGTGGTGCTGTCTGCATTCCCTTACACTGTATGCTCAATATGTATGCACTGCTGCTAAGCCAGAGCCAGGGTCTCCCCACTACTAGTAGCTATAACCTGCTGTCCTGCTGCAGGGGGTCACCAGGTATGCTAGCCATAGGTGTCAGGCAATTAGATGCAGGTGTGGAGCACACAGTGACCTAGCCAAAGTACGTCATGCATGGTCAGGGACAAATGGACAATCTTTGAACTAAGCCTGTATGATATTCACAGACTGAGAAGGGGTCACTGACAGTACATGATGTCATATGCCAGCTGTATCCACCAGTACTTACTGTCAGTATTGTACAACAGACAATAAACATAGCAGTCATATGTGAGTTGGCCATTGCTGGGGTGATTCAGGAGCCAGATCTGTGATCTATGTCACTGCAGACAGAGCTGTAATGGATGGCCATAGGTGCTGGACAACAGACTAACAGCAACATGTCAGTCCAGACAATGTTGTTCAGACCTACTGTTTAACTTCTTATTTCTCATGACTGCATCCTCCATGTGCATTCCATTACATGCGTCATTCAATGACATACCTGGTATAGTGCTGTACTCCTCTGAGAGAAGAAATCCAGGTGTAGTATCCTAGAGAATCAAAGTCTGTCTGCATGAATCAGACCTGTTTACCATAGGCAACAGCTTGCCTTTTATAGGTAATACATAAAAACAGGTTATAGCCTATGCACCAGTCTGTGACTCCCACTTACTAATTGCATCCAGAACAGCTAAGTTGACTTTCCATTAGCCAATGGCATGGCAACACAGTGCTATAATTAAGGCCTTCATGTAGGCCTAGCCCCTTTTCCTGGCCTGTGAAGAGGACATTATAGAGGTGTGGGAGCTACAGCATCACAGAGGGTAGGTAGGAATACTGTCCACTGTTTGGATTGATGTGTTATGTCCAAAGTTTTGCATGCTATGCCTGGCCACTGTTAACAGACTTTCAGATTCTGTAGCAGTGTACTTTGAACAATATGTGTTGGAGTCAGTAAGGAGACAGGCAGATGTGAGTGTCATACATCCTTTTTATCTGAATGTGCATGCTGCTACAGTTGATGCTGTTCTACCAGCTGTGTATGCTTGTAGGGGAAGACTGTGACATATGTCTTTCACATGAGCACCCCCCAACCCTTGATGTATGGGTGTCATGTGGGTGTGCTGTTCCCAGTGTTTGGGAGGTATGTTAGGTCTGTAACAGGTAGCTGGACTTACTGTTGCATGTGTAGCAGACCACAGCTGCTGCATTATGGCCAGGAGTGAGACTAGGGATTGCGTAGACATAGGGGGTCAGCAGGCTATTACTGCTAGTGAGGGAGTGGTGTCAGCTGTTGTGTTACAACATGGCCTGGTTGATGGAACCCATAACAGTCCAGGTGCAGAGTGTGTCTTTGGTACATATGTTACATCATAGTGCCATCCAGAGAGTGGTAGGTGACATTTAGAACACATATTCATACTTGTGAAATGCGTCCCACCCTGCAGGCCTTTAACATGCTAGTGTTGGTGACAGTGACTGCTGTGGGTGCAACCAGTTTTGCTGGACACTGCATGGCTCAGTTATTCCTATGTTGTATTGACATGCATGTAGTTGTGCCACAGACTGGGGTGTGGGCCAGGACTCTGGGTGTCCAGATGTGACACATGTTAAAAATGTATCACATACAGTATATTATATATAATATATTAATAACATATATTGTATATTAATAATATATATAGTTTGGCATTAGAAGTTCGAAGTGGGTGTGGTCGAACCCACTTCAATTGAAGTCAGGAGGCCAAACAGCGACAATGTTGAACCCGACATTGTTGAAGTATGAATCTCACCCCTATCTCGACCAATGTTAAAGCCTGTTCCGAGATTTACTGCGAGTCGTATTTCAACAATGTCGGAATTCGATATTGTCGTTTTAGCAGCAGTGGGTCAGTAATTCCATCGTTCGATAGAGTCTGGTTTGAACTTCTCATGGCAAATCAATATATGTATTATATATATATATATATATATATATATATATATATATATATCATAATATGATATTAACATATTATAATAATATACATTATATGATATATTACCTGTAATATAAAATATTATGGCAGGTGTTTTTGTAAGACACGTGTATGCCTACAGTATGTTACACATGATTGGCATGGACATGTGTGTTCTGATGGGTATAACATGTGACACTGAGCTGTCTGTCATGGTTTGTAACCCCAATCTGCACTGCATTGCCAGTATGTCAGCACATAGAATAGGTTTTATGACAACTTTGCCATAAGTAGGGGGCACAACTGTATTCATTCAGCAGCAGTTTGTGCAGTTGTGAGCTCTACCTTATAATATAGGCCTCCAGTACATCCAGCAGCATTTATTTGTCTGTGTACTGGTTTGTTGTCTGCATCAGAGGCCCAGGTGCACTGTGATTTATCTGAGTATATATAGAAGTAGTGTGTCACTAGTTATCAGAATCTGTTTGTGAAAACACTACTCATTCTCTAAAGCTCAGTTGGCCTACTGGTATAATGAAACCAAGAAGGTCAAACAAGAAACTAGAAAAATCACTGTTCCACTGGTTAGAGCCAAATCCTTTAAAGAAGTCAAAAACAAATCCAGTTCAACAATATGAGCGCTTTCGTCTGCAACTAGGCAAACTTCATCAGATAAAATCCCACTGGTACAAAAGGCTTTATATATAGGTGTGTACCCAGAAACTTTTCCCTTCAATAATTCAATCAAGCAATTTAAAATTTTGTGAAGCAATTTAAATCAATTGAAATACATGGATGCCTGAAATGGTTAAATCACAAATGCTTTAAAACTCAACAAGGTTATTCCTTTTATAAAAGATCACATGAAACTCAATCAAATATTGCATAAAAATACTAAAAAGACATAAAAATGATGGTGAAAATAAAGGTAGTAAAATATAAATATATATAATTTATATATTTTAAATATATATGTAATATTATACATATAAATGTAAAAATATGTTCATGGTGTAAAAAATGTATAAAAAATGTATAAATACTAGTTGTAATATCTGTCAATTAAGGATGAAAAGGTAAAATACAAGTTGAATCCCTTCCAAAATTTGATAAATCAGGTGTTTGGTAAAGAATAAATAAATAAATACATTTGAAGGGATTTAAACATAATTAGCTTTACCTACTAGAATGGCTTTTATATTAATGTATTTGTTGAGCCCTGGGGGGATGTTGGACCTGAGTCTCAGTTGCCATCTAATCTCTTTCTGTAACAGGACATTTTTGGCATCTCCTCCTCTAAGTTCTATGTCCACTGCATCAATAATTCCAAATTTGAAAAGTGGAGGAAAGGGACAAGATGTTGTGTGCTTGTATAGGGCACTGGTTTCTTTTTTGATTTTAATGTCATTTCTATGTTCGTATATCCTTTCTTTGAGTGACCGTTCCGTTTTGCCCACGTAAAAACTTGGGCAATGGTCACAGGTTGCCAAATAAACGACCATTTTGGTATGACAGTTGCCCTTACAAAATTTTACTGTACTCCTCAGGCCATTGTTCAAATTGATACTGTCTGAAGTGTTAATGCATGGACACTGAACACATCTACCACATGGGTGGGTACCCCTAACATGTCTGAAAGAGGTGTCCCTTCCTTCCAAGGTTCTCTTAAAATTGTTACCTACCCGGTGTATGAACGTAGGTTTGTTTCCTACTACCTCCATGATGTCTGTATTTGTCTTAAGTATAGGCCAATTATCCTGTAAAATCTTCTTGAAAATTAAGGAAAAGTTGTTGTGCTCAATAGAGCATGATCCAGAAAAATCCTTAGATTTTGGTTCTGGTTTGACTGTAGTGGAAATATGGTGGCCAAGTAAAGGTTTGTAGCGGGTGCCCCATCCCTGATATACTTCATCCAGTGTCTCTACTAACAACTCTCTGGGGTAACCCCTCTCCCGAAACATTTCGCCTAAGATAGAAAATTCCTCTTGGAGGTCATCAAAATCTGATGTCATCCTCGCCACTCTGACAGCTTGTCCTTTTACAATACTTTTTTTCTGAAAATATGGATGTTGGCTGTCAAAATGGAGGTAACTGTTACACCAGGTGGGTTTTCTGTATATCCTAGATTTGAAACCACTAGGGGTTTTAATAAGCATAATGTCCAAATAGCTGATACAGTCACTGTTAGCTTGATAAGTAAAGGACAGGAAAGAAGTAGAACCGTTGATGTAAAAAATAAATTCCTCTAACTCTTTCTGGGTCCCTTCCCAAATGACAAAAATGTCATCCAAAAATCTAAAATAAGCTTTTGTTTTTGTAAAAAATGCACTCTCAAAAATATATAGAGTTTCCCATTCTAGTAAGACCAGATTTGCATAAATGGGGGCGCAAGCCGCCCCCATAGCAACTCCACTCACTTGTTTATAAAAGTCACCTTCAAAAATAATAAAATTATTATCCAAAACTGTTTCCATTAATTCTAATAACAAAAGCTTTCTGTCCAATGTTAAATCTGAATGTTTGTGGATACTTGTTTCAAAAAATTCAAACCCTTCCTTCCTGGGGATACAAGAAAATAAGTCTTTCACATCTACGGTAATAAAAAGACTGTCTTTGGACCATAGATGGTTGTTAATCCTCCCTAAAAAGTCCCACAAATCCTTGATAAGATGTTCCTGTTGATTAACTATCTTATTGATGTTCTGATCTATAAAAACAGCAAGTGGGTGCGTCTTGGATCCCCTGGCTGAAACAATAGGTCTAAAGGGAGGTTGCACAATATTTTTGTGAATTTTAGGTATCCCAAAAAAAACAGGAATGATAGGGTGGGTTTGTTGAAGAAAATAATAGGTGGTTGGATTGATACGCTGTTCTACCAAATATTCTTCAAGAAGGGAATCTATTCTAGTGTAGGCAATCTGAATCTCATTGTAGGAAGCCAAACAATAGGTGTTGTCCTGTGCCAAGATTTTGTTTAAGGCACTTTTGTAATCCGTTTGATTAAAAATAACCAGTCCCCCACCCTTGTCTGGTTCCATAAAACGTAAATGCTTGTTCTGTTTTAAATCCTCCAATAGTTTGGCTTCATCCTGTTTCAGATTATAATTGTACTTAAAACCATTAACATTTTTACCATAGGAGTGATATATTTCTCTGGTGACAACATTCTCAAAGGTGTTGAGAAGTGGGTGGAGGGGAGGATTAAATGCACTCCTTCTGGTGACACTTTAATTATCCCTGTTTCCAGTTTGCTTCTCAGAAACCTCTTTGTTGTATATTATTTTTAGATTTAACTTCCTGAGATATAATTTGAGGTCTATTAAAATTTGAGCTAAATCCCCTTTAAAGCATTTTATAAATTTAAATCCTTTTGTACCAGTGGAATTTTATCTGATGAAGTTTGCCTAGTTGCAGACGAAAGTGCTCATATTGTTGAACTGGATTTGTTTTTGACTTCATTAAAGGATTTGGCTCTAACCAGTGGAACAATGATTTTTCTACTGGTATAATGCACTATGTTATAGTTGACAAGGTCCTGCATGCAATACTTGGCAGTGATGGCTTTTTTCCCTAATGTTACATGACTGTACTGAATGATACATTTTTAAAAGCAGTCCTCAGTCCCCAGGGCTGATTTGATCTAATGGTGTGCTGCTCTGACTCTAGTGCAGAGGGGCCTTGGTTCAATATTTGATAACAGTGTCTTTTTTTCCTAATGTTACATGACTGTACTGCATGATATATTTCCAAAAGCAGTCCTACTTCTCCAGAGTTATTTAGCCTAGTGGTGCATTGCTCTAACTCTAGTGCACAGGGGCTTGGGTACAATACTTGGCAGCAGTGTCTTTTTTTCCCCTAATGTTACATGATTGTACTGCATGATATATTTCCAAAAGCAGTCCTAAATCTTAAAAGCTGATTGGGCCTTGTGGTGTGTTACTCTGACTGTAATGCACAGGGTCCTGGGCTCTACCCAAAGATGATTGTTTTGTTGCTGGGCAGAACAGTGTCTGAATTAGATAGAGTGATTAAAGCACTATCAAGTGGGTTTGTGTGGTTTTGCACAATGCGCCATGATGCCAAGCAGCGCTTATCCCCGTGCCATTTCCAAAAAAAAAAGAAAAAGGGGTTATAGGAAAGTGGTGAAATGGGAGCAAGCAGGGGGAAAAGCATTATGAAAGGCAGCTAGGGATGTGCAGGATGGGTGTAGGAAAGGACCATATCTCTCCATTCTTGTGCAGCAACAGCTGTGCATGATGTGGACAATTTGGAATTTAGAGCCTCATATCCCACAGGGTGGGGTGTGGGCAACATAAATTTGTTGATTAATTTATGGGAAAGTTGACTAATGTCAGTGTATATGGGGGGAAAATGGAGGGCTATTTATGGGATGACTTTTTTTTTTGGGGACAGATGCCCTTTTTTTTCTTTAGGGTGGGAGTGAGATGTTGGGGAAGGGTTGTAGGTAAGTTGGCAGGAGAGGTTGCATTTGCAGACAAACAAGACAGCAGATAGGGGTGGTGCATGACACATGAGGGGGTAAACACCTTGGACAGGGAAGGTGGTTGGGAATCAGAGGACCAAGTTCCCCCAGATGGAAACAGTGGGACTTAGGTCCCCATCCATGGGCAGTTACTACTGCCCCTTCATGGCCCAAAGGTGGCTGTGCTGGGGGCTGGGTGCCGGGGGTCAGCCTGCCCCTTGAGGTGTGCCAGTCTGCCCTCTATCTGGTGCAGGTGGTCATCCAAATCCTGCTGGATGACCCTGAACACCATACCTCGGAACTGGTATTAGGTGACAGGGTCCTCTCTGTGCCCAGGGGGGGATAGGCCCTATAACCTGAGGCAGTTCCACCCAAGGGTGGTGTAGGACCAGAGGAGGAGGCAGATCGAGGTTGGGTCCCAGACATGTTGGGACCTGGTGCCGTGGCCAGATGAGGCGGGACAGGCGGATCCGCTGGCAGCTGCCTACCCAAACATGCTATGGCTGAAGCGGACAAGTTCAGCAAAAGCATGGGCTGTTTATTTAAAGTAAGTGCTTTCGGCTAAAAATATTCCTCAGCCTTCTTCAGACTAGAAAAATAAATAAAATACACACAGCAAGACCTTATGTATAAGATGCATGTACCAATTAAAACAATTAAAATAAATTGATTATCTAGTTAATTACTTGGTTAACTTCAAGCCCAGATTTTAAAGGGGTGACCCATGGCAGTTATGGCTGGAAGAACAAGAGGTTCTCTGGCAAATTAGAACATTTGCACATTTACCCCCAGGTTTAAATGAGTATGCATCTATAAAATGCATTCTCAAATTAAAAGCACTGAAGAGATGAGTTTATTATCACATTTATATTTACATTTATATTATGAACTGTGAGATATATATTTATGTACATATAATTATGGTAATATTAATTTTTGGTTTCTTTTCTCAAGTTATAAAATGGTAGTATTAAGTGACCTATTCATTGGCTATACAGGACATTATATATTTATATTTACATATTCCCAGGAGTTCCGTATGTAAGCTAGATTTCTTTCCTTTCCTTCTTTAATTAATACTTTATTAGAAGTTTTTATAAGATGTTTATATTGAAAATACATTTTGTACTTTTTAACAAAATAGTTAGCAGATATGTAAATACTGTTTGCATCATAAGGCTTTCGCCCTTTAAAATCTGGGCTTGAAGTTAACCAAGTAATTAACTAGATAATAAATTTATTTTAATTGTTTTAATTGGTACATGCATCTTATACATAAGGTCTTGCTGTGTGTATTTTATTTATTTTTCTAGTCTGAAGAAGGCTGAGGAATATCCTTAGCCGAAAGCGCTTACTTTAAATAAACAGCCCGTGCTTTTGCTGAACTTGTCTGCTTCCATCTTTATTGGAGTATTTGTGGTTTTCACTTCGATTTGCGTTTTTTGCAAACATGCTATGGTGTTGATGTTTTTCAAAGTGTGTTGGTTGGTCATGAACAAAACATTTCAACATTAGTTATAACAGCATGCACCCAGAACAATAGAATTGAATAGCACTGCAGAGCAAACAGAACACATCCATAATGGAATAACAGTCATTATTGTAATGGCATGCCAGTAACAGCTATGGCAACAGGCCAACAGTGAAATTTCAGCAAGGTGTGTTAGTATACAACCATTGAAATATTTGAACAATAATACAACACAAGTCCCAAGATTAGGTTTTGAGAACAACATACCTGTAGTATATGAATAATAATTAGTGATGCAGATAAGGGGTGGGGGAAGAAAAAAGCATTCCATTAACAACTGTATAGGCTATATTTTTCACAACAGTAATGTTCAATACTCTACAGGTCTCCCCTTACTTTACATCTACCTGTATCTGTACCTGTAGCTTCTGTAGCATGTACATACCTGTTAAGCTGTCAACCTGGAATGGTATGTGCCAAGCTGTGAGAACAATAGGTACACGACTACAGGGGACTTGTACATGTCAGGCTTACATATATGACTAACAATGTGTAGCCTGCCCTGATGTTGTGTAAGTGTGCTACTGGCATACTGAAACTGGATTTTTATCTGTGTCCAAGATTATTGAAAACAGTGATCACTAGCCATGGCAGTGTGACACTTGAGAGACATGTACTGGGAAGATTACATGGTGTATATTCCTGTCCTGCTCTCATTTGTAGGCATGGGGTTTGACTATCAGTACACATTCACAGACACAGCAGGCATACACTAGTACATCTGTGCATAGTTTCTTAGTATACCCTTCATACAGCTAATACAAAATGTTTTTACCTGTAAGCCCTGTGGAGAAAATATCTGTTAACAATACATTACTGTTTCTACAAATAATCATGACTACTTGTCTGATAACTATAAATATACCTTCGTACCAGACCATAGATTCAAACCATGGTCTGTGTGTGCAAAAATGAACAACATATCTATTTCATATCACACTGAGCTACTGGGCCACTATTGTCAGCTGCTTGACTGATTTGTGCATAAAAGTCACTTGGTTACAAAGTCTAACCTGGTAATATCAGTAGAGTGTCACAGAAGACTGCAGTGACAGTTTTACATACATGCATGAGATTCATGCATGACAGAGATATCAGGTGAAGTGTATATTAATACTTTGAATGCAGGTTTACACATGTAATCCCTAGTGAATGTGGATATGTGTGATCTGTACAGACCATAGCAGGGTGCTGGGTTGCATACCTAAACCATATATATTTTCTCATCGTATATTTGCAGTCTCTACCTATTGCATTCTCATACTTGCCTGCATCAGCGTACCTACATTCAGGAATACGTATAACTGAAATGCACAGGTTAACGCAAAACAATCCTGAAGGGAACAGACTATAATACATTACACATTACTATTCAAGGTTCAGCTCATAGTGCAAAACATATATCAAATTGCATCTTGTTTTACAACTTAACATCTACACTTTAGCATAATAGTTCTTTATCAGCCAAATTTTACTAAATTCATGGTGTCATAGCCATATTTGCTGTGGTGCATAATTGTATTTCTTCAACAACAGATCAGAATAAACACAACAGTTGCGGGAAATAACATGGTGACATGACACAGTGGTTTATTACATTCAACATTCTTACTTTGTACTCTTTCTTATTTATTGTATTCACCACACTGTTGGTGCATCCTCTCCAGGTGCCCGGCATAGGCCTCTACATTGCGTGTCCTCTTCTCTGCAGCTGTAGGGGGAAAACACACCATTATGCATTCCTGCTCAATTAAATATTCATGCTAAAGTTTGGTAAAGCACTGATTCGTATACTTACAAACTGCTGGGGCATTCCTGTCCCAAGCATCTTGGATTAGGATCCATTGGATCAAGAGCACCCCCTTCCTCTGCTTCAGGTCATCATAATGATGACACACCTGCTCACCAGTGTGGGGGAATTCCAGTGGTAATTGGTGAACTCGTGTTTCAGACGGTCCCATGCCTCAGACTTGTATTTGGAGCCCTGGTACTGGCTCTGCCGCAGTCTGTTATCATGGTGTTCAACAAGGAGCCCAGTCATGACCCTGGACTCCAACATGCCCCGCACTGTTCCTGAAAGCAAACTCCCTATCCAGCTCTTTCCATAGTTTCTGCATTGGTCAAACTCCAACAGGTTCCTGCTGTATTCCTACCTGTGTAGCTAAAGTAAGGCTATTTTCCTGCCCTTTACCACTATTGGACAACTTTTAAAATTGCTAAGCAAAGCTCAGCAGTGTGCAAACCCACTAAGCTGAGTTGAGCAGTGCTTTAGTGGAAAATGCTTAGCAGTGCTTAGTGGTGTACAAATCAGCTTAGCTTAGCTCAGGACTGCTTAGAAGGGGACTAATTATCAATGCTCAAACCAGCTAAGCAGAGCTAAGCTTTGCTGAGTGTTGCTAAGACAGGTCCTGTTTAAGTATTGCTTAGCTTGGTTTGGCAGTGCTTAGCAAAATATAGCTAAGGGCAAACAAGCGTTTTACATAATAACAAATATATATATATATATATATATATATATATATATATATATGTATATATATATATATATATATATATATATATATATATATATATATATATATATATATATATATATATATATATATATATATATATATATATATATATATTTATTTACATTTGTTTACCGGGAAATTCCGACTGGATGCAGGTCCTTTTTCAGTGGATGCCTGGGGAGAAAAGCTCCACATCATGTACATGATAGGAATACAAAGTTGCAGCAATAGTAAACAACATTACACGTTGTTGGCTTTAATACAATAATGAGATATTGATTATCAACAGTTTATACAGAAAATGTTGCAAGTTAAGAAAGTTTCGTGTCATTTATAATATTAGTAACAACGTTGTCAGACAAGATGTTAAAGTATGTAAAGACAACTAGCTATTTCTGATTTTGGTTAGTAGTGGCAGTAGTATAGTTGGGTTAAGAGTCTAGGTGTGGGGGGGGGTAAGGGTGGGGGTGTTAGTCTGGATTTTAACAAGGACAAAGCCAGTGCAAATTTAAGTGGAATTTGAGGGCAGTCTTGAAAAGGCTGCTAGAAGGTAGAGTAGTTATAGAGGGTGGAAGACTGTTCCAAAGTTTAGATATGGTACATGAAAATATGGCTTCTCCTGTTGAGTTTTTGGGTTTAATAACAGTGAGGTGATTTTTATTGCTTGATCTTAGGGGCCTAGTGAGGTGATAGGGTTGGAGAAGTGTTTGAAGGGAAGGGATGATAAGGGGTGGTTAATAAGTTTATTAGCGAGGGTGAGTTGATTAAAGTGAAGGAATTGTGGGAGTTCTAGCCAGTTTAGTTCTTTAAGGGAGACACAATGATGGCTGCGGTAGGAGGTTCCAGTGGCAAATTTAGCAATTTTGTTGTAACAAGCATCCAGCTTGTGTAGGTCTGTCTGTCTAAGGTTGCCAAGTATCGGGGATGCATAGAGTAGGGTGGAGATTAGCTGGGAATTGGCTATGGAGATTCTAGCTGCCTTGGTTAGGAATTGGTGGCTTTGATATAATACACCAAGTTTCTTGTGAACTTTTCTTTATTTTGAGAGATATGTGGGTGTCAAATCTAAGTTTGTGGTCTATTTTCACACCAAGTAATTTTTTGTGTTCTGATGGAGAGATGATGGTATTGTCTTTGGCAAGAATGTTAAAGTGGGGGGTGTTTTGTGTGGCTTTGGAAGGTTGGAACAGGAGAAGTTTTGTGTTACTTGGGTTGAATAGGAGCTGAGCATTGGATAGCCAGCTTTCTACAGAAGAGAATGATTCTTGTGTGATTTGTTGTAGTTCTGGTAGAGTGGTGGCAGTGCAGATGAGAGTAGAGTCATCTGCGTACTGTATAAGAGATGCTTGTGTGGTGACAGTATGTAGGTTGTTAGTGAAAAGTGAGAATAGCAGAGGGCCAAGGATAGACCCTTGGGGAACTTTGAGAGTAACTGGGAGGCGAGGTGATGTGTTATTGTCCCAGATTACTAATTGCTGCAGTCCATGTAGATTTTTGTTGAACCAGTTGCAGGTTGGTTGTGAGAAGGAGAGGTTGGGGAGAGTAGAGAGTAGTAGCTCATGAGATACCATGTCAAACGTCTTTGAGAGATCTAGAAATACGGCAGTAGGGAAGAGGCCATTGTTTTTGTGATGAAGTATAGTGTTGGTGAAGGAAAGCAGAGCAAAGGTAGTGCTGTGATATGGCCTGAAACCATGTTGGGTTTTGGAGAGGAGATTATTAGCTAGGAGGTAGTTGGGGACCTGGGTGTTGATACATTTTTCAAGTATGTTAGAGAGAGGGGAGAGGATAACAATGGGGTGGTAATTGGAGAGGTCAGTGGAGGGGGTGCTTTTGTGGTGGGGAATAATGTGGGATATTTTCCATATTGAGGGAACATAGCCTTCTGTTATGGAACGGTTGATTAGAATTGAAATTGGGTAGGCTAGTGTATTAGATGTAATTTTCAAGTATTCAGAGAGGAGGTTGTCAGCTGCAAGTTTGGTGGGTTTAAGTTTTGACAATAGTCTTTTTATGTTGGAGGTAGGTACTGAGGTGAAGAAGAAAAGAGGAGTGGTGGCTTTAGGTTTAGGAGTTGGGGGGCTATTGTAGGTAAGTGTTGCTTGTTTAGAGTTGTTATAGTTTCAGTGATATGTTTGTTGAAGGATTCAGCAATACTGCTGGAGGAGGGGGAAATGGATGGCTGGGGGTATCAACCTTCTCTGGGTGGAGGATATTGTTAATAGTGGACCAAAATTGCTTAGGGTTGTGGTTGGTAGAGTTTAGGGTGGATTTATAGTAGAGGGATTTGTCTAATTTTATATGCTTTTGGCATTATTGCACAGTTCAAGGAATGATTGCCTACTGAGTTATTTTTTTGTTAGTCCCCAGTGCTCTTAGGCTTTATCTCTGGATTTCATTAGAGTTCTGGTGGTCTTGTGTAACCATGGGGCACACCTGGATCTGACTTTGGCATTTCTTACAGGAGCATGGGTTTTTAGTATGGAGAAGAAGGTACTGTTGAAGAAGTGGACAGCCTCATCTAGGTTGAGGTATTTTAGTGGTGACCAGTTAATGTTTTTGCAGGGAGGAGATGAAGGAGTTGTTGTTGAAATTGGGCTTGTTCCGTATTTGCCTGTGGATAATGGGCTTCAGACTGTTTGTGTGGTGCCAAATTACAAAAGTGGGGTAGTGGTCATTAAGACTGTCAGGTAAGCAGCCTGCTAGGTAAGAGTGAGGGGCTTTGTTGACTAGGATCCAGTCAAATACGGTATGATTGTTAGGGTTTTTGTTGATTCAGGTAGGGGATTGAATGAGTTGAGTGAACACATGGAGCTTAAGGTGAATGGTTGGGAGACTGTTATTACAGGATAGCCAGTTGATGTTAAAGTCACTGAGAATGATGGTTTCCTGGGGTAGAGATACAGTAGCCCATCTCAGGAGATTTTCTAGGGGTGTGATATTTTGCCCTGTTGGGAAATAGCATCCTATGATATTGATTGTTTTGTTTGGGTTTAGTTTGAGATTGGCATAAAGGATTTCTTCATTGTTGTGGTGAGGGCCAGATGAGTTCAGGATTTGAATATTGAGGTGGTGTTTAAATATCAATGCTACACCACCTCCTTTTTTGGACAATCTGTCTATGCAAAGGATGTATTTAGGTGGAAGTATTTCCTCACTTTTGATGTGAAGTTTGAGACAGGTTTCAGTTAGGAAGAGAATATCTGGGGAATATATGTTTATGCTGGCGTGTAGTTCTTGGATTTTATTGCATATGTTTCTGATGTTTAGGGACATTATAAGTAGGTCTGTTGTTTTCTTGTTGGCTAGGAGTTGAGTTGTGGGAGGGTTGCTTGGACTAGGGTTTGTGGTTGGGTTGGATTTGAGAGGACCAGGGTTTGGATGGATGTCTCCAGTGAGGGCTAGTTTATAGAGGGTATTTAGGATTTGTTTTATATACATAGTAAAATGCTTATGCTATCTTAGGGATATATTATTTTTGAGTGTGTTAGGTGTTTGGTAATGGCGTGTGTGTATTGGGAGGATGGTTTTAGTGGCAGGGGTTGTATAGTTATCATGTAAATGTTTGACAGAGGGTGTTGCGAGAGTACAGTGAAAGTTGTTGGGGCATGTGACTGTGGAGCCTTTGTAGGATGTAATGTGAGGTAGAACTATGCTGGTTAGGATTGTTATCATATTAGGTAGTAACATGATTGTGTTGGATGTAGGGAGAGGGGGTGAGTAGTGGTGTAGCCTAATTGCTGGCAATTAGGGATGGGGTTAAGGCTAAGAATAAATGTAGAGGTACTGGGGGTGGGTGGGAATAGGGAGCAGGAGAGGAGTGAAGAGAGCGTAGCGAACAGAGCGGGCTAGAACCCCCCAGGCTAAAGATTGCAGGTTAAGTGTCTAAATAGACAAATTGTTAGGAGTTATTAGAATCTAGTAGGGAAAAACAATCTATAGACCTGATTTCTGCTGTGTCCTTTGTGGGTAGACACCCAGTTTGAAGCAGACAAAAGTGGCAGTGTAAGTAGCTTTTTGCCTCTATTTTACAAGTGGGCAATTCCAGTGTATCTACAAGGTTACCTTTTTTTTGCCTAGAGCTTTATCTTGGTTTACTGATAACTAAAAAGAAAAAGTTAACTGGGGAATGTATTTAAAGCAGATGGGAATGGGGTGCAGCTGCCACCCCTAGCCGTGTGGGTAGAGCCAGTTATTTCTGCTTTAGACCAGGTACTTTCTACAGTAGCAGGCTAAGAGGGAAACATAGCTAAACACCTACAGTAACCTATCTTCTGTCCAAAGCCCTTGAGTCATTGTGGCTGGTTTCTCCACTGCAGATGCCACCAATGGCCAATGATTCAGCAAGTGGGGGACTGAGAGAGAACCCATTTGCAGGGACAGTGGTCACTAAATGAAAAGATGGAGCCAAAAGGCATTATTACGTTAAGGTCTCTGAAAAGGGAATGAGAGAGAAGTGCTGTAAAAAGTAACTGTAATAACAAATTATCACCCAGGCAGGAAGGGTATTGGGTTTAAGAGTAGCAGCACGTTACACTATTTACACAGGTACAAAGTGTTTAGTAAAAATGGCTCAGGCAACTGTTATGCATTCGCATATGAAGCCCTTGACATAAAAAAAAAACCTTACTTAGTGATATATACCAGATAAGTTAGGTAGCCCATGAATTTAAAGAGGCTGTTCTATCACAGATATAGCAGTAGTAAACTATCAACAATTGTATACAACAATACTTAAATATATCAACACAGACATTTACATATCTACACTGCTAAATATTTCTCATGGTACAGCAGTTAAAACAACTAAGGATCGCTCTGACTTGGCAGCAAAACAGGACTTTAGCCATAATATGGTGTTTTGTATTTAACTTATTGCTTTCCTTCAAACTGAATCACATAACACACTGTCGCACTGCTTAGCATCTATTTTATCTAAAACAAAACGTATTTACTAAACAAAAGTGATGAGGACTAGCAACCCAGTTTGATACTATAGCAGCACTAAGCACACTAAGCACCAAGTCAGACTGGAAAATTATACATTGTAATACTTTCTCTGCAATTTTTATAAATAGGAAACCAGTTCTGCAACAGTAGCCATGCTAAGAGTAACAAAACAATAGAACAATTGAGTTTATAGAGACCTTAGCTGCCTTAGACCATATTTCTATTACTTGCTCATGATTAACACTTTATTATTATGTATTTGTATTTTACTTTACACTATCTTGGTGTGTGACTGCACTGTATTGTACACTTGTGTTTAACTGTAGCTTTTCACCTCATAGCCTCACTGACACTGGGATTCTGGACTAGCTGAACTAACCTGGTTGACAAATATCGATTACTAGGACAATAAAAAAATAGGCATATAAATATAAATGCTTTCCAATGTACAAAGCTGAATGGCCTGTCTTGGTATTTGACCCATGCACCTACTGTACACAAAGCCATAATTCTAACCATTCAGCTAACTCAGATGTGAAGATTTCAGCTATACATTTCTATATAGCTTTTTGTTATGTTTAAGCACTGCTAAGCAATGTGCCACGCTGTGCAAACATGGTCAGCTATGCTTAAACTTGAAAAAAAAATTAAACATAAAAGGAAACATATCATTGGGACATTTAATTTCTATGCCTGTGGTACTCTGACAGTATGGGGGGTGTTATGAACACTGTAACACACCCCCTGTGTGACATAAATAAAAAAAAAATTATAAGTGTCTGAGGATAGTTTCTTTCATGTTTTAGTGCTGTATGGCACTTTAGCAATGCAGGAGGTGTGTTACAGACACTGTAAACCCCCCGATGTGAACTAACAAAACTAATGCATGAATAAGTGTCTGAGGGCACTTTCTTTCTAGTTTTTGTGCTGTATGACACTTTCACAGTTGAGGGGGCACTATAACCCACACCCTAGCACTGATTCTGTAATGCAATATGCAAGGTGCACTGCCAAGGGCCAGTTGAGAACAAAACCACCATACACTTCATATAAGAATTACACCATTCCTACACATAGTTTATTAAATCTGGGGGCATGAGTTTCCTTTGCTTGGCACACAAAAGGTTGAAATAATGGTGGCATAGGATTCCCTAATATTCAATTGTATGCTACTTCAGCAATTGTAAAGGTTAGTGTTGATAAATTCATCTTATGATTCAAAATGGAAACAAATACATCAAGAAATATTATTAGTATATAATACAATACAGTATATCACAACCAGTCATGAAATAAACTCCCTAATAGTTTATCTGGTTATTAAAAGATTTTTGTGTAAATGAAATTACATCCTCTTCTCAAATTCCCTGTTTAAATAACATAATTGCCTCTTTCTCAAAGTTCACCAATTCTAACCTTTGTATTAAAGACTTAATATTTTCTATTTCTAATTGCATATACAAATGACTGCTTAGCAACTCATAACTTCAACAAAATACTAGCATTGAAACAACAAAGTAACTTAATTTATTGATATCAATTCTTAAATGGTACTGATATATATCTATATCTAACTATATACTGTTGAAATTTAAGGTCCACATATAATCCAGATTCTGAGAACTGGTTAATTTTACAAATATTTAGAGACTTAGTGAACACAGAGATAAATAAGATAATTAATTCAGATAAGAAATCATTCCCCAAATTATTGGAATTCTTAATAATATCAGTAATAATAGAATGAAAAATAAATCCTATTTATCACAAATGTATAAAAGTCTTAAGTTAGCTTTAACATATTCAGACAATTCCTATTGGAACTATTCCCCAAAAATTAACAATGAAGACTTCTCTGAAGAATACAAGACAATAATATTAAAATATACAAATAAAACCACATCTTTATTATATTAGAAAATGTTCAGTTGGCAATTCTTACACGGAGCTTTTGTCACTCCTAACAAAATTGCAATTATGTATAAATCAAATAGAATTAAATGCTGGAGATGTGCTTCTGAAATGATACCTGATTGGACACATATGGTATATGAATGTGAAGCCATCTCCCCTTTTGTAAAGAAATTCCTAACTTCATTCAAACTCTGTGGTCAGATAGACGTAATATTTCTAAATCGTTAGTTTTATTTAATGCTCCAATTCCTGAGATAATTCCAAAAACCCAAGTGATTATTCTTTGGCCCATGCTTGCTATAGCCAGAAAAGTAATTACTAAAAATTGGAAAGTTAAAGTTATCCCCTCTTGTGTTGATTTTATTAGTATGGCAAAATTGCAGTAGTGAATTGCATTATATAAAGATGAGAAATTATATTACACATTCATATAAATATCGGCTTAAACTTAAAGACTTGCTTGAAAAATATTAATTGTAGATATGTATCACTTTGATGCATTGATCAGCTGTGGACAATAGTTATTTTTGTTTTACAATTGTTTTTTTATCTATTGTTTTAAAACCAAATTAATGAATAACAAAAAAGGAAGTCAAAGATGTTAAAAGGACAGTGCAATTCACACTGTACCAGATGCATAGGAATTAATATCCATCCAAACCTGTAATAGTAATATAAACAAAGCACAACATTATAAGTGGGTACTGCAAAGCCTTAGTATGGGTGCACACTTGAAAAACTCTACACTTTTCCCTCACAGTCATGATAATTGTTATGAAAATGCTAGTATGGGTGCACAGTTGGAAAACTCTACACTTTTTCCTCAAAGTCGGGATAATTGTTATGAGAATGCTTCTGACCCCTTTGATTTTCTACCTTGTGGCACATCATAATCCTTTCTCTTTACAGCATATTGTTAAAAAGGATCAATATACTGATAGATCTGGAGCACTTGTAGAAAAAGGCTGAGGTACCATATTGCAAATTTGCCCTCATCTTCAGTGGACTTGGGTATCCCTACTTAGGGACTATGTCTAAGTTTCTTTATACTCCACCACTGTTCATGGATAGCAAGGATACTCCACTGATCTGGGCCATTTCAGAGTCAAAGACTCTAAATGCAACTTCCCAATTGATTATAAGTAGGTTTGTCAAATCTTGGACTTCTTATATAACATACTGGGGGGGCATTTTTTTGTGCTTTTAAGTTACTTTGTAGTAATAATTCCCCAACTAATGTATGGGAATCAGCTATCCCTATGGAGCTTGTCCATTGCTCAATTTAATGGGTAGAGAATAAAAAAACCTGACAGGAAAGTAAGGGAAATCCTTTGATAGAAGATGTAGGTCATTGGATGGAGTATACAAAAACCTTTCTTCTTTCTACTTCCTTCAATATTTGTGGGGACTGAAAAAGGAGGACCACCACAAGTATTTAAGGCTGAGATACTTGATGATGTGCTTACCCAGTAAAAACAGTATTGGGCACCCTTTTCACCTAGTCTTGATTACATTCAAATCAGACCAATATGAAGGAAAACAAAAAAGGAAGGGTAATTAAGAGCTGCTGATTTTTTTTTACTTTGTGAACACCACAGAACTTACTTCTCCTTTGGTATCCAACAATCGACTTTACATGTTAGTTCCCATGATGCAATGCACTCCTATATTTCTTTGAAGCCTATTTCTATTTGGTGGAATTGGTCAGAGCAAATAGCCATGATAAAAGCCCCTTTGCCTTGGTTAATTGCATCAGCTTTGTAGTAGAAAACAAATAACCTCCCACGTTTGGGGACTGTCCAGTAATATGTATACATTTTGGATTTCCTCACGGAGCATTGTTCTCAGTTTGACTTCTTCATGGCAAGTCACACATCATTTCTAACATTAAGCATAATGATTCAAGTATGGCTACTTCAGTTATCTGAAGCGGTTATAAAATAAAATATATTATTGCTTGACAGAAAAAAAAATACTCTGTCTGCATAGGGTCTCCTTAAATATTAATCAAAGTACAGTAAAAACATGGCACAATCAGCACAAGTCAGTCTTCACATAAACCTATGAAAACTAGATAAGGAACAGCTTCTGTAAGCTTCATCTCCTACACTACATATATTTTAATTTTCACACATTTATACATATATTTTATATGATTGTGTTTGTCTTTTTAACTTATTTCCATTTTTTACTGTTGTTAGATTAGATAATTGATTGGTTAATGACATGGGTGGGGTTGATGTTTAGCCTTATTTAAGTGAACTTCATGGTTAACTTTTTTATTCTGAAGAAGTCCACATAGGACGAAACCTAGGTTAATCTACTCTGTTGAGCTGTTGAGCTGCTGTGTTGAGCTGCTGTTTGTTTTTTATGTTCGTGGTGTTCGCAATAAATTCCATTTTGGGTCCGACCTTGTTCTTCATTCCTTGGTGTTGAGGTCCATCTTGGTTCTTTGGTAATTTGTTTGTTCGTTATGGAGAGCGGTGGTTTATCGGCAGACATTATGGAATTATTGGCGCAGATTAAAGAACAATTAAGGGAGCATTCCAGTCAAATTCAATCCTTAGTTGAGAAGCAAGGTTCTGGGCTTAACTTGCAGGAATTTGGCAACTACGGCAGTTTGGGAGTGCCTCTCACTCAACCTACACCCAATATTAATACACAGACTGTGAGTAATGGTGGTAACAGTGTGAACAGTCAAAGTAAAGTAATTAATCATGAGAGACCCCCTGGAGCTGAGGGGAAACCAACACGGGTAAGTAGTGATTGTTGGAAAAATAATACCTTCATTTTTAATGCAGAAAAAAACTATAATGTTGAAGAGAGCAACAAGGCTAACCAGTCTTTGACTGAGCAGCTTAAGCAGTTTGAATTTAAGTTATTCAAACTGCGGAGAGCTCAGTTAGAAAATAGTTATCTGGCTAGGAATATCAAGCTAGGACTGGTACCAAAAGGTTTGCGTGTGTGGAGGTACCCCAATGGTATTAATGGTGATACGGAAATGATCAATGAATTACACACGCTTTTTAATAAGACTGGTTTGTCCATTATGGACATTATGGTTAAATTCAATAATAAAAAAATCGACATTTATTTATCTGATCTTGAGCGTATCAACGACCATATTACTAAGGACTTACTTTTTGAACAGTATTACACTAATTATACCAACATCATTGATGATGTTGAATGTAGTTGTGGTTCTATGTTTAATAAAAAGACACAAAAAATACAACAGGATATTAGAATTTACGAATTGGACACTGTTTACCCACAGTCGAAGGGTAACCAACGTAACCATAGCAATAGGTCCTCCACCAATCAAACATCCGATGACAAAGCGGAGATGACATCAGAGAAACGTAGTGGCGATAAAAACGTGAGGTTTGATGGTGGGAGCCCTTTAGGAGAAGGGATAAGGCGTTCCGAAAGGATACGAAACAGAGAGGTATCCCACGAGGAAAAAGATTTTCATGGGATGGGTGCCCGACCAAAAGCGGGGTACACTGCCAGCAATCACCGGAATGGTGGTTGGAAAACGAGGAGGTGAGGAATGATGTTATTTCAGTTCATGAATCAGCTTACACGGAATTCGGTGCGAATTCTGAGATTAGTAACTTTATTGCCGAAGACTTTGTTGTCCAAATGACATCAGTCATAAGCAATGAATGTTTTAATCATCTGAATGATGCGAACTTTAATGTAAAATCCTCTGAAGCATGTAAGGCGACGGCACAAGATTTTGATAATGCATACATTAATGCGCCAGATTTATTGACTTTAAATAGCAGCTTTACAGAGGTGACTACTAATTTTATTAATGTACATGATGATTTATTAAATTTAAGTGTCTCTTCTGTTAAGGGAGTTACTGGTGATGTGGTTGTAAGCGAAAGCATAGAACCACACAACTGTTATAGTGTTGTGGAAAGTTTTTCTCCCAGCAGTGTAAGTGTTATTGATTATTCAGAAGTGTTGGTCAGTAAGGATGGGATGGAAGCGATATTTAATGACACATATAATGAACATGTACGAACCGTCAGTATTGAGAAAAGGGAAGATGAAAATATATATGATGGTTCGTTGTTTTTACAGGAGGGTGCTGAGAATATTACACTAAATGGAATGTCCCTAGAGGGTGACGAATTATGAAGTAAGTCGCCACAAGGGGAACATAATGGGTTTTTAAGTAACCCTATTATTATGGAAAATGCCACCGGTGACTTTAAGCTATTTAATTATTCTAATTATAGTTTCAATACTGAACATATAAATTTATTTTCCAAGGGTTTTACTTTTGTTCCGTGTAGAAGGGGCACATTGGTTGATGCCCTAATTGATTTAAAATTATTTGTACAAAAAATGAATTTGAGAGTGTTCTTTGATGGGGTTAATGTGGTTAACAGACAAGGGTCTATGAAAAAACCAAGTATTTTTAATCCTCCCCTCAACCCTGTTATAGCTACTTTTGAAAAAGTGTGTGAACTTGACATTAGGGATTACTATAAGAAAACTATAAGACAACCATGTCTGAATTTGACAGAGTTTGAGTGCACATTGCTGAATGATTTATAAAAGGTTGACAATATACGTATAATGAAGCCTGTTAAAGGCAATGGGGTTGTCATAGTTGATAACAATGATTACAGTAATATTATGATGACTATGCTTATGAATGACAATTACGTAGAAACCAGTGTTAATGAAATCAATATTGCTTTTAAAAAATTGGACCTCATGTTAGAAGACATGTTGTTTCAAGGGGAATTAAATGAAGCTGAGTATGAATTTATGTGTAACCCATACCCAGTAATTTGTGGAATTTTTGGAATACCCAAGATACATAAAGGGTTGGATAATGTTAAATTCAGACCTATTGTAGATGGCAAGAGGTGCAAAACTTGTTTCATAAGTCAATTTTTAGATCATCATATGAAACAAGGATTAAATGCTTTCCCATACATAACAAAGGACTCTTGGGATTTTTTGGAAAGGGTTAAAAAATTTAAGTACAATAGTCAATTGAGCTTTCTTACCATAGATGTGTGTAATTTGTTCTCAGTTATTCCCCACGATATTGGTCTCACATGGTTAGAGGAACAATTGATGGTGACAGGTAATTTCGAATAAGATAAGATTAATGTTTTTGTCAAACTTATGGAAGCAGTTTTGAAAAATAATTTTATATTTTCTGAAGGGCACCTATTTAAGCAACACACTGGTGTAGCTATGGGTGCCGCTTGTGCCCCAATTTATACCAATTATATCATGGCATAGTGGGAGCAAAATTATGTTTTTACCAGTGAATTCAGACAGTACATTAAATTATACACATATTACCTTGACAACATATTTATTATATGGGAAGGTGAGTGAGTTGTCTTAGATGCTTTTTTAGAATATATTAATAATTCAGTTTGGTTCCTAAGATTTACTTATGATTTTGATATGAATAATATCACATACTTGGATGTCAGATTAACCTTTGATAAGACATTACAAATGATAAAATCTAACATATACAGAAAATCCACTTTTTCAAATTCATACCTCCAATATAGTAGCTGGCATCCAGGGCACCAAAAAAAAGCCATAGTAAAGGGCCAAACAGTGAGAGCTGCCAGGATGGTCAGCGAGGAGGAGGATTTCATAAAATAATTGAATTTTATGATTACTTTGTTTTTAAACAGAGGATATCCAAAGGAATTGTGTTCAGAATTGTTCAAGGAGGTCAAATATAAAAGGGATACTGGTTTTTACATTCCCATTCTTAAAAGTGACGAGTCTAATATTACATCTGTTAATTTAGGAAATCTAGGAAGACTAGATGAACATCCACTGTATTATATTTTAACTTACAATTTTGATTTTGAATATATAACAGGTATGGTTAACAAGAATGGGGGTATTTTGCAAATGGATAAAAATATAGTAGCAAAAATGGCCTTGGCACCTAAGTTTATATATAGGAAGGATACATCCTTAAAAGAGATTTTTGAAAGATGTTCTCCATCCCCAAGTCAATGTAATAGCAGGATATTTGGCAATTTTAAATGTGGGAGATGTACCTTTTGTGAACATATACTGACATCAGGTAGCATTCTAACTTTTAATCAACATCATATTTATATCACAGGACAGTTTGATTGTTATACCAAGAATGTTGTTTATTTGGCCAAGTGTCAAGTATGCCCTGCTTTTTATGTGGGAAAAAATTGCCGGTATTTTAGAGAAAGGGTTAGAGAGCACTTATTAGATATAAAACATCTAAAATTAACTAATGCTTTAGCCAGGCACATTTCTACTTGTTTAGACCATTCTTTTAAAATTTGTATACTGCAACATATCAGGTATGATTTACAAGGTAGAACTTTAGAGGTGCACTTAGATTTATGTGAGCTTAGATGGCAACTTAGATTGGATGCACATTGTCATCCAGGGCTAAATGATTGTTGCACAATCAAGCCTGTTCTCAAGCTCAAACATATACTGGGCTAATTTTTTGATGTATTTGATTGTAAATGGAATGTAGTTTATCATTTTGGTTAAGTTATATGTATGTATAAATAGTATCTATTGCTAACACTACATATATTTTAATTTTCACACATTTATACATATATTTTATATGATTGTGTTTGTCTTTTTAACTTATTTCCATTTTTTACTGTTGTTAGATTAGATAATTGATTGGTTAATGACATGGGTGGGGTTGATGTTTAGCCTTATTTAAGTGAACTTCATGGTTAACTTTTTTATTCTGAAGAAGTCCACATAGGACGAAACCTAGGTTAATCGACTCTGTTGAGCTGTTGAGCTGCTGTGTTGAGCTGCTGTTTGTTTTTTATGTTCGTGGTGTTCGCAATAAATTCCATTTTGGGTCCGACCTCATTCTTCATTCCTTGGTGATAAAATATATTATTGCTTGACAGAAAAAAAATACTCTGTCTGCATAGGGTCTCCTTAAATATTAATCAAAGTACAGTAAAAACATTGCACAATCAGCACAAGTCAGTCTTCACATAAACCTATGAAAACTAGATAAGGAACAGCTTCTGTAAGCTTCATCTCCTTTGGAATAAAATATATTTTTGTTGTCAACCTCTCTACAGCTCTGTCTTCCCTTTAATTGTACATCATTCTATCTGCAGGAATTCCATTACAAGTAAATTTATTGAGCATATTTATTATTACTTCTAAATATAAACAGTTTTGATAATTCTGTCACTGTTAGTAGATCAATAAAAATCTTTGAAAAAAATTAATTGCCAAATTATTGATATAACTTAAAGTAGTACATTCCTTTCCCAAAAGATGTCACACAATATGTCAACATCCAGCACATCAAATCCCTTATGGCAGAGTTGAGAGAGCAGCTGGGAAACCCACTGAAGATTTGTAGCGGATTGCATCCCTGCACCCCTTCTGGTATAACTAATACTGAGACCCCATCTTGAGGCATGTTGTACCACTATATGGGTTGCCAGTATGGTCTTATAGGCTCAACCCAATTGTCTTCAATCACTTTAGCATGGACAGGGTTCATGGCACTCTTGCCAGTAGTTAATCTTTTACACATACTATCTCTACATCTCCTGACCGTAACAAAGTAGTCTCAAGCCTATTCCTTGACCTCTCTAAAGCCTTTCACACTGTCTCCCACAACCTTCTTCTCTCCAAACTTGCTCACCTTAATCTTTCCAACTCTAGTCTCTGCCATTTCTCTACTTAACTCTCAAATAGACTACAATCTGCTAAATGACTGTCTGCAACTTCTCCATTACTTTCAATTCAAACTGTGTTTCCCCAAGGCTCCATCCTGGGACCCCTGTTATTCAACATCTTTAGTAACAATCTCTACCAATCCTGTCCGCACTCCTCACTAATACAATATGCTGATGACTCTACTATTATTTCCACTTCAGACAGTCTATCTCACCTACTCACCCTCACCCAAGAATCTCTGCACTCTATAGAAAAATGGCTCACAACCAATCAACGTCTACTTAACCCTAAGAAAACAAAACTCCTCCTCTTCCTCCTTAAGTATGTCCAACACCTCAAATCCACCTTCACAGTTTCCTCTCTAAACAACATTATCATCAAAGTTGAACCCCACAATAAACTACTTGGGGTTTTCATCAATGATGAACTTAATTTTGGCATACACATTAACAACTGCATCAAAAAGACCCACCAAAAACTCGGACTACTTTATAGAAACAAAAAATTCCTGACACAAGAATCTAAATTCTCCTTAGCCCATGCCTACCTACTTCTTACCCTACAATACTAACTAACCTCCAAAGGAATATTTGACTAAACTAGAACACATACAATAAAATAGCTAGATTTGCCAGCAATCTTCCCCTTCATTGGCACTGCTGCCTTTCTCTAAAGAAACTCCACTGGTTAGAATTTCATCATCAACTCCTTCTGCCTCAGCTATACCTGACTCACTCCATCCTTTGTCAACCCTAAGCCTGTCCTACTCTCGCAACTCTTATCACTTCCTGTGCTCCTAACCATCAAATACTTAATTCTGACCAACAGCTCCTTCAAATCTACAAACCCAATATACCCATTGACAAGTCACTTATGCTTGGAACAAACTACCTCTCTCTATCTAATCAATCAATTCATAACACAAACTGTGTCAAACAAACATTAAAGGCATATCTGCTAAACACATGGACTTCTTCCTGTAATGATCCAACTTAATTTCTTACTCCTCTGCCTCTATTCATTACTTTCTTTAGAGTGTATACTCTCCAGAATGTCTATAGCTCTATAAGATTTTATTTAACTATCTACAGGACTGAACCCTCTCAGACATTCCTCTCTACTGTATACCCCTCTCTGTCGCTAGATCCATTTCTCCAACTTCTTCTTCACCAGTGATAGGGAAGCGTGCAACTGTATTTAACTACACATGTATCACTTTTTTCACCTAATGGGTCTTCGTACTGACCGTTAGCTAGTATGGTGCAATGGTTTTCCTTTGGCATAATTTTTGCCTTACGCTTGTAATGATTTATAACATGTTCAGTTGTGATATATTTTTGCTTAAAAGTGTTTGTACAAGGTTGTATATTATTCATATTTTTCTATGTACTTGACAAAATTGTATATATGTCTGATGCTTTAACTGCAAAATTCTTACTGTGTTTTGACATACTGTTGGAGCTTTTCTCCTCGGGTGTCTGCTAAAAAGGGGCATTTGCCCAGTCAGACTAACCCGGTTAACAGATGTCAAATAAATAAATAAGTAAATAATATATATTACATCCAAACTTGTTGCTTTGATTAATTCAGGCCAGCATATGAACCAATAATAAATCATTTTATATTTTATTTGTGATAAGATATACTCCAGATATCTTATTTATGAGTGACAATGTGTACTCAAGTAGAGAAGTGAGTGCTGGAATTTCTAGACAATTCTCATAGTCATAGAATAGAACACATTTTATAGTCTGACTGTTTTAATTTTTTAGACCTTTAATGTAAGTAGATCACCCTGGATTAGAGATTCAGGCAGTAATCTAGATAAGAGAGGCAATACTGTAAAGATTTTGTACTGACATTTGCTGTACAAATTACAGTAAAATACAATAAATTTCAGGTTACTAAAAAAAGGGTCTCAGTTTTTTGTAGAAAGCCATTTGTATATGTATGCAAGTACATAAGCAAAAACCAAAAAATATATATATATATATTGCTCATATCTATTTAATGTAAGGATACCAAAGGACACAAATAGTTAAATAGAAAATTCCAAAAGAAATATAGCATCTGCCAGAGAGATAGATTCAGGGCATGTAGGAAGCATGCAGCATAACAGGTATGTTATACTAGAAAACTGATTTTCATCTGCACCATTAACAAGCTCTCAGTATGTAATACATTGATCAAAGGCTTGAATCTATTGAAGCTGATAATACAAACAACTTGGCATTTCTGGAAGAGCTTTCAAATTGGTATTTCTTGTAAGTCAGTCATAAAAGTTATCTAAATTGCATGACCTTTAAGCCAAGGTTATTTTTAACTGTTTGCAATTCTTGATTGCTCACTTTCATTTGTCTTTGACATGCATCAACACAGAGCTGACTAAGCCCAATATAAGAATATGAATATTTTATAAAGAATATTTACTATAAACATTGAAGTCTAATATGGAGCTGCAGCTGAATAAGGAATTAACAGGAATGAGACAATAAACAAAAAGACATAGCATAGGCATATGCCATTTGCTTTCTTGAACTAGGTTTAATTAACGTAGAGAGTTGTGGAAAACATAGATTGGGTACAGATAAATAGTAAAGCTATCATGTTTAGGGGTAACAAAGAAGTGGGTAAAGGGTAATGGTTAGAGAAATATGAGCCATTTTTCAGTAATGCTAACATAAGCTATTAATGTCTCTCTTGAGTTTTTTAGTAAAATGTTGAGTCTATAAACCTTTTGTGATGCAGCACATTTAGAAATATGATATTGCCTTGACAAAGGGCCACGATAACAGTTCTTCACATTTATATTAACTTTGTTGCCCCACTGAAGCAATAAACAAAAATTAGGATACTGAAAAGGAAAGTTAAAGAGAAATCTGAACTGTCTCCAAATCACTACGAGCAGTGGAAATACTGTTGTGTGGTACAGCAACTGAGTGACCCAAACTAGCATGAGAACCACCACTTCCATGTACTGTAGCTTCCTAAATGACTCCATAATGGTGCTGAGAAAGCTCATTTCACAGATTTACTGAAATATTTTCATTCAACAGTAACAGCTCTCAGTGCATTTCCAAAGTCAGAAAACTCATATTCCAGAGTGCAACCAATGGCAACTTCCAATGGTTGCCATGCTTGAATTTGGTTAAAGCTTGAAAGTTGTACCTATGTCTGAAAAGGTATTCTTTTAGTTTACTCCCACCTAACAAATTATGCCAGTTAACTGGTTACTCCAAACTGGCTCTTTATAGTTCATTATTTCAACTCTCCTTGCCTTTGTGGATTAGTCTGATTGAAAACAATCTGATTAGAACCATTTACATTACTGATTTAGCAAGCAAAGTAGTATTTAAAATTTATTGGATATGCGCCTAAAATAAAATGGATGTGATTTATTTAACTGTCCAGCAGTACCCTTAATAATCCAATTTTAAATTGTCTTCAGGAATTTATGAAAAAAATGACCTAAAGTGATATGCAAAAAGTGCTTCCCATATTTGTGTTCAGCAGATCTTAACACGTAATGATTAAAAAATGTATTTGAACATAATGACTGGGGAGCATATATGTTCCATCTTAATTACTAATAGTGGTAAAGGTGTGTGCAGTTGTTGCTTAAATTTTGAGTGGTATTTCTTTGCTTTAGGTTTCCCTATGAGCACTATGCAGATTATGCCAGGAAAAAAAAACTTCTGTCGATGGTCTGAATTCAGAATATTTTATATTTTACTGTACTTTTAATATCTGTATGTCACTGCATGAAATTTAATGTTCAGCATCTGAAATTTAATTGTACATGGATTACTCTTTGCTCATTTTGGTTGGGAGTTGAACTGCTTGCCTTCAACTGTGGAGATTTTACATATATGTACTATAATCTGTTAGTAAGATATCAATACTTAGCCTTGAATAAGATGCCTTATGTTTCTGTATTACACTTAAGTCATAATGTGCTACTACACGTTTGCAATATCCAGCTAAAGTTACTGTTCTCAATTTAAACCTATCAAGATACTTGAAACAGTATTAAGCATACTTTTTACATTCTGTTGTATATGTCAAAGTGGTGAATAACCAGTAGCTAAGTCTTTAAGCTGCACCACACAGCAAAACCGGGAAACCATTAATTATCTGTATATGGAGTTCAGATATTTTAGCCTTTCATAATAACTTAGATTTTCACATCCATGGATGCCCTTGATATATTTAAACTGTACTCTTTCCAGGTTATTCATGCTTGTTTTCCTATAGGGCAGGATTCACGAAGGCTTGCACGGAGTCTAAGAGTAGTGTAAGACTCCATGCAGCCTTCGCAATCCAGGAACAGCCCAAAGTCTGTGTAAGAGACCAGCTAAAACGTTTCTTACACAGAGTGGGCGTGGATAAGCTAATCACCTCACTTGCAGCCGAATAGCATGCAAATGAGGATGATTAGTGATCCAGGAAGCCCAAAACAGCCCGTGTAAGAGCCGTTTTAGCTGCAGAAATGTACTCAGTTGACAACTGAGTACGTTTCTGCAAAAACCACAACGGAGCCATGTCAGCTCCAAATAAAGGGTGCATATGTGTTAGGCAGCATGCCAATGGCCAAATATGTGGCCATTGGCAAGGTAACCTGATGCAAAAGTAATAAAAATATTTTTTTTTTTCGGCGATCACCGATGTTTAAACCCAGCGCAGCCCCGCGCAAACGGGCTGCGCTGTATAATACATAAAAATGAAGGTTATAAACCCACAACTGTGGGTTTCATCCAATACATGGATTTTCAATGCAGGGACCAGCAGACCAAAAACAACATGGCCACCGTGTAGTGGTTGCTAAGGGGGGAAGCTGAGTCTAAGAGATGTAACTAAGCATTAGTAGGCAATCTGATGCAAATGAGTGTTAGGATACTGATTTCCACTGTCACATAGCAAATGAGCACATTCTGAGTAGTGTAAGAGTTACAGAAGGGGGAGGAACAGAGTAGGAGATAGGTGACATCACAGGGGGGAATGGCAGAAAGAAATGCAGTTCATTGGAGGTCAGAGTTACATGACAGATGTCAGACACATATCATGGAAAGAGGAGTGCCACAACATAAGCATGGGAAAGTCAAGAAATGGAAGGTGTACACTGTTGCCTACACCAAAGTTTCTTGCTGGGCATGCATGCACACGTGTGCGTGCCATGAAGCGAGAGTGAGACAGTGTGCATGCGTGTAAGGCAGACTGAGCATGTGGGAGCATGTTGGGAGATGTTTAACACTGTTTGCGCGGGTGTGCGCACGTTTTAACCCGAATAAGCAGATTCTGAACCATGTAAGCATGTGTGTGTGCGTGTAAGCCACTGTGAGCATGTTTCTGCTGGTATACACACTGCTCCCCCCTGAGGAAACAGAAAGGAAAAAGGAAGCAACATAATTAGTCAGAAGCTACCAGGGAATGCTGGACCTAGCAGGTGAAAACAATTAGAAGCAGGCAATTACACAGGCAGAATAGTAGCTCAGCCCAACACTTAAAAATCTGCAAACAGCAGTGCAAGATGTTTCTCTCAAGAGACACTGCAAGACAGGAGTATGCTATTAGAAGTGAAAACTGAAAAAGCTGAACTCAGAGCAGAAATGTTAGGGGCTGCCATAGCTGTCATAATGAGACATAGGCGACTTGCTGAGGGTGGTGACAATGCAGATGGTGCCAGACAACCCACAGTGAGGAGATGGAGAAGAGTGTACAGGCCCAGGGTCACCTACCACGGGTTACATGAGCTGGAGATAGTAGAGCACTATAGAGTGGACAGAGACCTCCTGCAGCAAATAGTGGAGCTGTGCAGGCCACACCTCACACACAGAACTAACAGAGGGGAACCCATCCCAGTGGAAACCAAGGTATGTGTTGGTTTAAGAATACTAGCAACAGGTACCTTCCAGAGACCAACTGGTGATATGATGGGGATATCACAGGCATCAGCCTCCAGGGTACTGCACCAGTTCCTGGATGCCATGTCAGCACATGTCGGTGATTATGTATATTTCCCCAATGCCCGTGAGGTATTGGCCAGCAATATGCGTCTCTTCCAGCAAATAGCGGTATACCCTGAGGTAGTGGGTGCAATAGACTGCACGCACATATGCATCAAAGCACCAGCCGGTGAGCGGGGTAGGGCCTACATTAACTGCAAGGGCTTCCCCTCCATCAACTGCCAGGTCGTGTTTGATGCCCAGGGCATAATAATGAATGTGTGTGCTGGCTGCCCTCGGAGTTACCATGATTCCCACATCTGGCATTTGACGCAGCTGTACCAGACATTTGCCAATGGGGACATCCCACACGGACACCTAGTGGGGGATGCAGGTTATGCACTGGAGCCGTGGCTGATGGCACCCATCAGAAATGCACACACACCTGAACAGGAACGCCATAATGAGGCACATGCGCAAACACATAATGTAATAGAGCGTGTGTTTGGGCTGCTCAAGTCACGGTTCCAGTGTCTGGACACATCTGGTGGAGCCTTGCAGTACACACCAACTACATGTACCCAAATTGCCACGGTATGTGCTATGCTACATAATATGATCTTGCGAAAACAGCTGCAGCAGGACTAGCATAGGGCTGGGCCAAACAGCCCCCCACCATTGCCAAGGCCATCACAGGCAGAGCGTGACTCGGAGGAGGAACAACTTGAGCCTGCCCCAGTAGGCAGAAGGAGGAGTGCCCAGTATGCCCTGGCCTTGGCAAAGAGGCAATACATAGCACATACACTGGCTCAGTTGGAACCCTGGGAATGATACCCCCTCTGACTCACTCAAATAATAACATGGATGCCTAAAATGACATGACCTGCTCACAAACATGTACAGGGAAGTGTAATATGCGCATCCGACAGAGGCAGCCCTGCAGCACCACCTGAGGCATGAATGCCATGTGTTAAGTAATGTAACACCATGTACTATATGCACACCTGAGGACCCTGACTAACATCCTACCCTCACCAAGCATCATGCCACAATATGACAATGAGATGATCAAGTGCGATAATTGACTGAAGTATCGCAGTTAGTCAAAGGGGATCCAATGTGTGCCAGCCTGGGATGACATGCTGAGCATGACATGATGCTCCACCTGCTAGGACTGGCGTGCACCTATCAGTGCAGGCCGTATGGATACTGGCAAAGGCTGTTGTTACCCACAGCGTGCCCTGAATAGGTAAGGCTCAAAACACAAACCTACCTCCATAGGTATCAGAAGGGATAAGAATAAGTTAAGGGATAAGTCGAAACAGCAAGATGCATGCAGTCGAAACTCATCCAGTATGGAGAATGTTGATATCTGTGCTGTAACAGAAAACTGGGTCAAGGCTCACAACAGCACCCTAACACTACCAGGTTACACCTCATACTGTGCTGTACAGCCTCAAAACATGGAACAAGCTACAAAAGGAGGGTGACTAGCAATAATTGTCAAGGATAACCACACCCCCATGTTGGTACCACAACAAGAAGCAGCATGGACTAGCCATGGTCAAGTAACAGTGGCTAAACCTGCCCCGCAGTTTATAGCCTGCTACAGACTACCGTCCCAAGCACCAGGAACTGCACCTGGCCTATGCTGGAATACATGAATATATCAAGTCCTCCAAACCACATTATATTGGGTGACTGAAAATACCCAGACATAGACTGGGAGCATTATACTAGCTCCAACACTGTAGGACAAAAGTTCATAGAATCCATAAACCAAAATGCCCAGGAACAACGTACCACTCCCACAAGAGGGGTAAGCATACTGGATGTGATAATCAGCAACATGGGTACTGGATGGCAAGACAAGAAGTGTATTGCTCACTGGTAAAACCAGACCATAGAGTAATCACACTGGATATACAAATCCTGACCACAGTCCCTGGCCAGAAAACCACAGTGGAAAACATGTGTAAAGCAATATTTGCACTCCTCCAAACTGATGTGGAATCCATTAAAGGTCCTGTGCAGGTGCAAAATATGGGCCACACCTCAGAACCTGTAATACAGCCATTCCATGAACACTGCCAGGAATGCTTGGATTATGCAATCCTAAATTAAAACAAGACACAATGCCATACACGCAGGCATCTGGCATGGTGGACACCAGCCATAACCAAACCATGCAAGAGAATGAGGAAGCTACTACATGGTAGAGCAAACAAAAGTAATGAAGTAATCACTGATCAGTAGTATGGCAATAAAATAAGCCTAGCACTTGTTCTCAATACTTCTCTACTAAGTAAGCACTCTTGTACTAAGTAAAGCACTACATCTACTTACCACCACTGTGAATATCCACTTCCCTTAAAGGTATACCACTCCCTTATACTGTTCTAGCATGTCGAGTGGTAGATTACTGGCGTCATCTCCAGTTCAGCTGGTCAATCTGGGTATCTTGAGACAATGCTACAATTGTCTCATGTACACAGACAACCCTCTCCTCCTCCCAACAAACACAAATACATGTGAGAGATGCAACTATATAGCCAAAATGGAGGCTGAACTCTCTCAACTCAGGGCTGGCATGACCAGACAGGAGGAGATGGAAACCACACACACAACAATCCCAGTCCCACATAGACCTACCACAATTGCAAACCAAACACATAAAAACACAAAGACATACTCGGAGGCTCTAATAAAAAACTTACCAAAACAACAGAGGCTCCAAAAGCAGACATCCAAAAATCCACCACCTCAAAACAAAACACATGCAACACATACTTCAATAAATCAGTGTGTCAACCAATCGCAGCCCTTAAGGCCAAACACCTTGCCTGATACACTAGCAATAGGTGACTCCATAGTCAGACACACTGATGTCCCACTGACCAGGCTGAATAAGGAGAAGGTGACTGTGAGCTGTCTATCAGGAGCTAGGATCCGCCACATAACACACGCACTCAGGTCACTCCAAAGCAAGTACAAATATGACTCCATCATTGTCCATGCTGGTGTGAATGACCTGAGACGTACCTCCCTGGACTACATGAAAAGAGACATAGAGGAGCTCTCCGATTATGTAGCCCAGGCTGGTAGGACCCTGACCCTGAACAGCATCTTGCCCTCACCAAGAATGATACCACAATACAAAGACAAGATGATCAGCTTTAACAATTGGCTCAAGTACTGGTGTCATTCTAAGGGGATCCAATGTCTGTCTGCCTGGGATGATATGTTGGACAAGCCACGCTGCTTCAAGGGATGGCTTACACCTGTCACCACTGGGCTTCCGGATATTGGCTAAGGCTCTTGCCACCCCCATAGTGCCTTTTAGGCAAGGCTCAAAGACAAACCCACCTCCTTAGAAAACAAAAATGGAAAAAAACTAAGGGTAATGCTGCTCAATGCCAGAAGTCTAAATCTCAAGATGCAGGCACTTGATGCACTCCTCAGCATGGAGAACATCGACGTCTGTGCAGTAACTGAAACCTGGTTCAAGGCTCCTGAGAGCACCACAGTGCTACCAGGCTATACCTCGTATCATGCTTTTCGGCCCCCAAACCCAGGCCGAACCACAAAGGGAGGGGGAGTGTCCATATTCATAAAGGACACCCACACCTCCAGGTTAGTAGCAACACATGAAGCATCAGAGGCCATACAGGTGCAACTAACCATAGGCAAAACTGTTATACAACTGGTAGCATGTTACAGACCACCCTCCCAATCTCAAGAACCCCACTCAGCCTTCCTGAAGACATTGGAGGATATGAATGTATCACAAAATACCATCATACTGGGAGACTTCAACTACCCAAACATAGATTGGGTACATTATTCTAGCCCTAATACCCTAGCCCAAAGGTTCCTGGAATTCAGAAATTCAAATGCACTGGAACAACTAGTCACCTCTCCCACTAGGGGAGATAATATACTAGACCTGATCATCACAAACATGGGGACAAAATGCTCCACACCCCTCACTAGTGAGATCTGACCACAAACTAATCACCCTGGATATACATATCCCACCTCCACCCCCAGCACAAAAGACCACAGTGAAAAACTTCTCAAAAGCAGACTTCACTCTTCTTAAGACTGAGATGGTATCCTTTAAGCCCACTGTGCCAGTGGATACCACATCCCACAATGCCGAATCCTTCACTAATGCTTTCTATGGATATCTCCAAGAATGCATGGATCATGCAATCCCAAACAAATCCAAGTCCCTCTCCACCAAATGTAAGCTTCCTGTCTGGTGGACCTCAGCCATAAACAAATTGTATAACAAAAGAAGGAAGCTACTGCATGTCAGAGTGAAATCCCATGAAGGGAAGACATCTCTGATCAACATTAGCAGAAAACTACGTTCTCTCATAAAAACATCCAAGGCAAACTTTGAGAGAAAAATCGCTAAGGACACTAAAGATAACCACAAAGCCTTCTTCAGCTATGTTAGAAACCTGGGCGGAAACCCTCAGATATGCTCAGAGTTGGTTCACAACAACAAAAAATACACTGAACCCACAGATATTGCTAACATTCTGGCTGACAGGTTCAGTGCAAATTTCTCCCCTCCTTCACCCCCAAAAGAAGAAATACTTATCCCAGCTGAATGTAATCTCCCTGTCATCTCAGATGTCCAAGTGAGAACCACCCTAAACAAAGCAAAAAACACAGCATCAATGGGTCCTGACGGTATCCTGGGGTGCGCGTTACGTGAACTCCAAGAGGAACTAAACCAACACATAAAAATGCTATCTAACCTTAGCCTTACTTCGGGATATGTACCTGAACACTGGCATACAGCAACAGTGGTCCCACTCCACAAGGGGGGTGCCAGTACAGACCCTGGAAACTACCGCCCCATAAGCTTAACTAGCCTGGTCTGCAAAGCTATGGAAAGAATCATTATGGAACTCATAAACAGAGACACAGGGGACCTACAGACACTTGACCCCACCCAGTTCAGCTTTGTAAAGGGCAGATCCTGCCTTTTAAACCTGGTTGACTTTTTCAAAACAGTCACTAGAGCCATTGATGAGGGCAAAGCAGTCCATACAGCATACCTGGACTTGAATAAGGCCTTCGACACAATACCCCACTCAGGCATCATAGATAAGCTAAACAGCTTAAAAGTAAACCCTTATGTCACTAGATGGGTTGCAAACTGGCTAAAGGACAGAACCCATAAAGTTAAAATCGCTGGAGCAATGTCAGACTCAAAGCCAGTCACAAGTGGTGTCCCACAGGGATCTGTCCTGGGGCCCCTCTTGTTCAGCATTTATTTCTCAGATGTTAAAGCAAACATGGGAGGGCTGTGGCTGACAAAGTTTGCAGATGACTGCAAACTAGGCGCCATAGTCGATACACCAGCAGACACACACATCCTACAAAAAGGCCTCACTGAAACGGACAACTGGTGCCGTAGTCACGGCCTTAAACTAAATGCCAAAAAATGTATAGTCAACCCTTTTGGAAAAAACAAAGTACCCACAAATTATCAAATAGACAGCAACCCACTGAGTACGGAAAAAGTAATCAGATACCTAGGGACCCAAGTAGACAGCGACCTCTCATTTGACACCCACGTTGCCAAAGTGGTTAGAAAAACATTCTACCTTGCACACCTCATCATGAAGGGATTCACATCCAGATCCAAGGATGTCATTGTACCCCATTATTCCTCCCTCATCAGACCCATGATTGAGTACAATGCCCCATTTGGTATGAAACTCACTCGGCATTTGCAACAGCTGGAGAGACCACAAAAGTACCTCACCAAAAGGATCAAGGGTCTCCAACATATGTCTTATTCTGCCAGACTAAAGAAACTTCAGCTCTATTCAGTAGTATACCGCCTGCTCAGAGGTGATCTCTGCCTGACGTACAAGGCCATGTCCAGTCAGGATCTGATGGACATGCTCCACCTCAAAAAATCCAAATCCATCAGGACCACGAGAGCTAAAGACTTAAACCTCGGCACAAGTATGAATAGGACGTGCTGGAGGGATAGATTCATAACCCAGAGGCTTCCCATGCTTTGGAACAGGATCCCAGTTCGTATTAGGCAGAGCCCCTCACTGACTCTCTCTTCAAGAGAAATCTTGATGAGTGGATGGGAGATTGCAAGTTTATCCCAGGGGTCACATCTGCATCACTGCTCGACAGGTGCACAGTAAACTAATTCTATTATATAAGGGGACCTTCATTGTGTAAATTACTAGACAGAGGCACAGTATTCTAGATTTATTCTGTAGATTTTTGTACCATTTCATGGGGTGGCAAAAGCCACATCACTATGGCTAGGCTTACAAATGCCCCAGGGCAGATAGCCTAGTACTATACTATGAAACTATGAAACTATGAAATATGTCCACACATACAATCCACTAAGGCCAGCCACAACAAGTTGAATCTGTGAATCTTGAGGCAATGTTACACCTGCCCCAAGTACACAGACAACCCCCAACTCCCCCCAAGAAATACAAATATATGTGAGAGATGCAACCATCTATCCAAACTGGAGGCTGAGCTCCCTCAACTCAGTAATCCCAAAACTAGTCAGGAGGAGAAGGAAACACACACACACCACAAACACAATCCCACATAGACCTATCACAACTGCAAACCAAAGACATAAACACAGAAAAACATTCCCGGAGGCACAAATTACAAACACAGCACACCAACAGATGCCTCTAAAGCAGACACCCAATCAAACAACTTCCAAACATAGCACATGCAACACATAGTACACAAAGCTGGTGTGCCAAACAGTCACAGGCCAGAAGGAGAAACAACATGCCTGATACAGTTGTAATAGGTGACTCCATAGCGAGACACACTGCTGTCCCGCACACCAGACTGAACAAGGGAAAGGGTACAGTAAGCTGCCTGTAGGCTGCCACAATACGCCACATAACACAAGTATGCAGGTCACCCCAAAGCAAGTAGAAATATGATGCAGTCATAGTCCATGCTGGTGTGAATGACCTGAGATGTACCTCCCTAGACTACATGAAAAGAGACATAGATGAGCTCTCTGATTATGTAGTAAAGGTCGGTATGACATTCACCGTTTGCAGCATTCTACCCTTACCAAGAATGATGCCACAGTACAAACATGGAATGATCAGTTATAGCAAGCGACACAATTACTGGTGTCATTCCAAGGGGATCCAATGTGTGTCTGCTTGGGATGTCATGCTTGACAAGCCACGCAGCTGTTCCTGGGATGGCTTGCACCTGTTACCCCTGGGCATCTGGATATTGATTAAGGCTTTTGCCACCTCCATAGAGCCTTTCATAGGCAAGGCTGAAAAGACTAACCCACCACCCTAGAAAACATAAGTGGAAAGAAACATAAGGGTAATGCTGACCAATGCCAGATGTGTAAACCCCAATATGCATGCTCCCAAGGCCATCCCCAGTATGGAAAACATCGATGTCTGTGCAGTGACAGAAACCTGCTGCAAGCCTCCTGACAGCACACCAGCACTACCAGGTTATACCACATATCATGCGTCATGGCCCCAAAACCTGGAACAAAACATAAAAGGAGGGTGAGTATCCATATTCAGCCCAGACACCCATATGTCCAGGTAACTGACAATGCACAAGGCATTGGAGTCCACTCATGTGCAACTAACTGTAGGCAAGACTGCTGTACAGTCTGTAGCATGCTACAGACCACACTCTCACACACAGGAACCCCACCCAGCCGTCCTGAAGACACTGGACAGTATGAATGTCCCACCAAATACCAAACAAGGTACCACAAATTACCACATAGGTGGTAAACCATTATGTATGGAAGGAGTAATCAGGGACCTAGGGACACAAGTGGACAGTAACCTGTTATGTGACACTCACATTGCCAATGTGGCTAGGAAGACTGTCTACATTGGACACCGTATCATGAAAGGATTCACATCTACATCAATAGAGGTCATTGTGCCCCTATACTGTTCTCTTATCACACCCATAATCTAGTACAATGCCTCATATGGGATGTACCTTACCTGACACCTGCAGCAGTTAGAAAGACCTCAAAGGTACCTCACCAAGAGGATAAAGGGTCTCAAATATATGTCATATGCTGCCTGGCTGTAGACACCCCAGCTGAATGCAGTCACATACTGCCTACACAGAGGCATTGCATGCCTGTTGTAGAAGGCAATGCCCAACACAGGAGTAACGGACATGCTCCACCCCAGAAAACTCAAAGCCATCAGAGCTGTGAGAGTGAGAAATGTCAACCTCAACAAATAATGAAATAGGATGTGCTGGAGGGACAGATACATAATCCAGAGGCTCCCCACACCTTGGACCAGAATCCCACTCCATGTTAGGCAGAGCCCCTCACTGACACTCTTCAACAGGAATCTTGCCAAGTGGATGGATGATTGTAGAGTTACATTGGGGGTCTTCACTGTGTCATGTCCAGACAGAGGCACAGCAAAGCAAATCATAAATGGCCATAATATTCACATAGCAAGGGGTGGCGAAAGCCACACACACTCTGGCTAGGCTAACAAATGCCCTAGGGTGGATAGCCTAGTATGAACCTATGAACCTATGAAGATACAAATTGTACAGAACACTAAGGATAATCCCAAGGCTTTCACAACTGATGGTAGGAACCATGTTGGAAATTCACAGATATGCTCTGAATCACACAAATATCACAAACAACATACCAAACACACTCACATATTGCCAACATACATCCTGACAGGTGCAGTGCAACCCCCCCCCCCCAGAAAGCAAAATATCTATCCCAGCAGACTGCTGGCCCCCTGACATTGCAGATGCTGAGGTAACAGCCAGCATCTACAAAGCAAAACACACAGCAACAATGGTATGCGATGGTGTCCTGGGCTGAATCCAACATGGACTCCAAGACGAATGGAATGCCAAATCACACTACTGCTCAATGTCAGCCTTACCACAGGATATGTACCCAAAGAGCAGTGTACAACAACAGTGGTCCTTCTCAACAAAGGTGTTGCCTGAATGGATACTGAAAACTACCACCTCAGAATCCTGAGAAGCTCGGTCTGCACAGCTATGGAAAGGATCAGCATGTACCGCAGACATAAAGATATTGGGGACCTACTGACACCAGACCCTACCCAGTGTGGCTTTCTTAAGTGCAGATCCTGCCCCTAAACATGTTTGACTCAATTGAAACAGTCATTAAGGTCATTGATGAGGGCAATGTGGTCCACACAGCGTAGCTGGACCTTGCAAAGGCTTCTATACAATACCCTACATGTTCATTATAGATATGCTCACCAGCTTAAATATAAACCCCTATGTCAGTAGAGGGGTTGCAAACCAGACCAAGGACAGAACAGACATGGTCAGACATGCTGCAGCCATGTCAGACTACAAACCAGATATAACTGGCATCCCACAAGGCTTGGTCCTGGGATCTCCCTCATCTGGTATATATGTCCCATAGGTACAGGCCAACATGGAAGGACTATGTCTGAACATTTTTGCAGAGGACTACAAACTGCTCACCATATATGATCCACCAGCTGACACAAGCATCCCACAAAAGGGCCACATAGAAACAGACAACTGGTGCCATAGCCATGTCAGCAAGCTAATTGCAGAAAAGTGTATAGTCAACCCCCGTAGATATACAGTAAGTGCCCACCAATTACCACATAGGTGTTAACCCATTACGTACTTAACATGTAATGAGAGACCTGGGGACACAAGGTGATAGATATCCTGCATTGGACAAACATGTGCTGTAGTGTTTACAGAAACATACCATATACCCACCTAATCCTGAAGGTTGTCAGATCTAGATAAGGGGAGGACATTGTGGCTCTGCAGTTATCCTTCATCAGTGTTACAATTGACTACAATAGCCCCTGTGGGATGTACCTCAGCAGACACCTCCATCAAATGTAAAGTCCCCAACAGTACATCACCAGGAGTATCAAAGAGCTTGCACAGATGCCATGTGTTGCCTGATTAAACAAACTGCAGCTACACACACTGCCATACTGCCCACCCAGAGGCAAGCTGTGCCTGATGTATAAAGCCATGTCCAAGCTGGTATCAATAAACATGCTGCACCTTGTACAATCTGAATGGCAGTGAGCTATGCACATGAGAGACCTGAACCCCAGCACTGACTTACATAGGACAAGCTGTACTGCATGATCCATAACACAGAAGCCACCCCCACCCATGAGTAAACTCCCAGTACAGGCTACCCATAAAGTCACTTATCGATTCTCCTCAAGAGGAATCTTGATGAGTGGATGGGAGATGGTAGCTTTATCCTGGGTATCACTGTCATGTCACAGGTAGACAGAGGCACAGTATACTAACCATGACATATGTCATGGCAAACTCCACTTACAATGTGTGTCGAAGGACAAACACACTCTCCGTTTAGCATTAGAAATGGCCTAGGGCACATCGCTAGTGTTTGCAAATGTACACCTATGTTGTGGAATACACTACAATGTTGGACAAGCCTGGTTTAAGTAGTTCATATCTGAACATAATGCAACATGGTCAGATGTGCACAACTGGCCCCTAACCAGGCTGTTGTGCTCACTATGGAAATGTAAAGCAGTGATAGGACTAAAGCCCAGGATACTGTCCACCACAGTCAAAGTACTGAACCAGTACACTATACAGTACTACAGTGTTAGGTCAGTGTGAAAGGATGTTGACAACTGTATGCAAAGTATCCCATGCAAACCCTGCAGGCACAGTATAATCCTGTTGTGTTCACACACAAAGCAGTTGTACAGTAACTACACAACATGCCACACAACACACAACCATAAACGGGAGATATTTGTTGAAGTTCACACTCATTCACAAATGTGGTGGGCTGCAGAGTTCAACATATGGAATGCTCACACTGGGCATGCTCACAAACTTTGATAAATGAGACATATGTCAGACAACATGCCATGGGAAGGCTGAACTGGGCATGCTCACACACTTAGGCCAAATCTCAGTTTAGCAGTTGGCCACACATATCTTTTATTTTTACGTCTTATGCCAGGAACCAACCACATTACAGCAATCTGCCCAGTGCACACAGTTAAATAACTACAGAGACATACGTGATATAGTGGATCCCTCCCATATGCAAACATCTTCCACAGATACACAAGTTGTTCATACAAACAGGGAATGCTATGGCAATAAAGACGTGCAAACAGTCTATCAGCAACAGATAATGTGCATTTGATAATTAAACATATGGGTGTAGAGGTCAACACTAGGCTGTTTGCCCTAGGGAATGACAGCTTAGCCAGAGTGTGCTTGGCGTCTGCCTCCCCACAGGATGCACACTCCCCTTTCTAAACACCGATGATGTCAGCATGCTATAAGTACAGCAGGAGAAGAGAAACCTCCCAGTAATGTGAATAGCATGCTCTGCTAATGCGTCCATCACATAGTTAGGTAGGAGTTTGAATCCTGCAAATGCTCAGTTTGAGTGGGGTTGGTGTGTGTGCAAGTCTGTGGGAGGAAAATGCCCCTTTTGGCAACTGGGAAAACACACTACAGGATGCACATTCCCTTTTCTAAACACTGATGATGTCAGCACCCTATAAGTATAGCAGGAGAAGGAAAGCCTCCCAGTAATGCAAATAGCGCGCTCCGCTAATGTGTCCGTCTCAAGTGTCATAACATAGTTAGGTAGGGGTTAGAATACTGCAAATGGCAAGTGTGTGTGTTTGGCGGAGGGGGGTTAGTGTGTGTGCAATTGTGTGTGAGGAAAATGTCCCTTTTGGCAACTAGGAGAACAGACTACAGGATGCACATTCCCCTTTCTAAACACTGATGATGTTAGCACCCTATAATTATAGCAAGAGAAGGGAAACCTCCCAGTAATGTGAATAGCGCGCTCCGCTAATGTGTCAATCTCGAATGGCATAACATAGTTAGGTAGGGGTTTGAATCCGGACAGTGTGTGTGTTTGGCTGAGGGGAGTTAGTGTGTGTGAGGGAAATGTCCCTTTTGGCAACTAGGAGAACAGACTACAGGATGCACATTCCCCTTTCTAAACATTGATAATGTCAGCACCCAATAAGTACAGCAAGAGAAAGAAAACCTCCCAATAATGCGAATAGCGTGCTTTGCTAATGCGTCCATCTCGAGTGTCATAACATAGTTAGATAGGGGTTTGAATCCTGCTAATTGCAAGTGTGTGTATTTGGCTGAGGGGGGTTAGTGTGTGTGTGAGGGAAGTGTCCCTTTTGGCAACTAGGAGAACAGACTACAGGATGCACATTCCCCTTTCTAAACACTGATGATGTCAGCACCCTATAAGTACAGCAAGAGAAGGGAAACCTCCCAGTAATGCGAATAAAGCACTCCGCTAATGTGTCTGTCTCAAGTGTCATAATATAGTTAGGTAGGGGTTTGATTCCTGCAAATGGCAAGTATGTGTGTTTGGCTGAAGGAGGTTAGTGTGTGTGCGACTGTGTGGGAGGGAAATGTCCCTTTTGGCAACTAGGAGAACAGACTACAGGATGCACATTCCCCTTTCTAAACACTGATGATGTCAGCACCCTACAAGTACAGCAGGAGAAGGTATGTGGCATGGACAATGACTGAGTCATATGTGTCCATACCTCTGACTGACCTGTATGCTTGTGTTATGTGGTGGAACATAGTGCCCCACAGGCATATCACTGTGACCTTCACCTTGTCCAGCCTGGTGAGCGTAACCATACTGTACTGGACAATAAAAGTAGCTAACACAACTGTGGCAGGTGTGTTGTCTAGCCATACAGGCTGTGACTGGCACACAGGATTTGTGTGCTATGTGTTATGTGTGATGTGTTCAGGCATAACGTATGCCTGTGTGCCAGCTGCAGCGGTGTGTGCCGCTCAGGCAGAATGCTATTCTAAGGCTCCACAAATGGCCCAGTGTGTTCACATGCTTGTATTGCTGTCAGTGTAGGTCTACATCAGACTGGTATTGTAGTCACTGTAGTATTGCATGCTACCTGACAGGTTATGCCAGTACTGGGTTCAGAGTACTTAGTCCCCAGTTTGGCTATGTGGTTCCATCTCATACATGTGCTGTACGTCCATGTGTAGGGGAGAGGGTTGACTGTGTACATGTGGCAGCTGTGACATTGCCACATGACCCACATATTCCACAACTGTAGCATAGAGGTGACTGACAACTGACCTTTGAACATGCTACCATAGTATTGTGATTGCCATGGTGATTAACAGCACATAGGGCCAATGGGGAACAAGGTACATAGGTTCATAGGTTCATAGCATCATACTAGGCAATCTGCCCTAGGGCATTTAAGAACCTGGCCAGAATGTGTTTGGCTATCGCCATCCATTGTAAATATATCTTGCCATGCCCTTTTCCGAGGTTAGTATACTGTGCCTCTGTCTAACAGTGACACAGAAGTGATACCCGGGGTAAACCTACAATGTCCCATCCACTCAAGATTCCTCTTGAAGAGAGTCAATGAGGGACTCTGCCTAACCTGGACTGGGATTTTATTCCAGAGTGAAGTGAGCCTCTGGGTTATGAATCTGTCCCTCCAGCATGTCCTATTTATTTCAGTGCTGAGGCTCAGGTCTCTCAAGCGTGTATCCCGATGGGATTTGGATATTCTCAGGTGCAGCATGCCCATTAATTCCGGGTTCGACATGGTTTTATACATTAGGCACAGATCGCCTCTGAACAGGCGGTATGCCACTGAGTAGAGCTGGGGTTTATTTAACCAGTCAGCATATGGCATCTGTTTGAGCCCTTTGATCCTCTTGGTGAGGTACTTTTAAGGTCTTTCCAGTTGCTGCAGGTGTCTGGTAAGGTACATCCCAACAGGGTGGTTGTACTCAATTATGGGCCTGATGAGGGATGAGTAAAGAGGCACGATGTCCTCCCCTGATGTAGATGTGAATCCCTTCATGATGGGGTGGGCTATATACAATGTCTTTCTAACCACTTTGGCCATGTGGTTGTCAAATGAGAGATTGCTATCAACTTGAGTCCCCAGGTCCCTAATTACTTCTTCTGTACGTAATGGAGTACCACCTATGTGGTACTTTGTGGGCACTTTGTTTTTGTCAAAGGGGATGGCTATACACACTTTTGCATTCAGCTGGAGGCCATGGCTCTGGCACAAGTTGTCTGCTTCTATGATGCCCCTTTGGAAGATGCTTGTGTCAGCTGGAGAGTTGATTATGGTGGCCAGTTTGCAGTCATCTGCATATTTGGTCAGCCACAGTCCTTCCGTGTTGGCCTGTACCTTCGATAAATATATACCAAACAAGAGAGGTCCCAGGACTGAGCCTTGTGGGACACCACTCATAACTGGTTTGGAGTCTGGCATGGCTCCAGCAATTCTAACCATGTGGGTTCTGTCCTTGAGCCAGTGTGCAATCCATCTAGTGACATAGGGGCTTATATTTAAGCTGGTGAGCTTCTCTAGAATGCCCGAGTGGGGTATTGTTTTGAAGGCTTTTGCGAGGTCCAGGTAGGCTGTGTGAACCACCTTCCCCTCGTCAATGGCCTTGGTGACTCTTTCAAAGAAATCAACCAGGTTTGAGAGGCAGGATCTGCCCTTAACAAAGCCAAACTGGGTATGAACCAGTGTCTGTAGGTCCGCAATATCTATATTTATGTGATCCATGATGATCCTTTCCATAGCTTTGCAGACCAAGCTAGTGTGGCTTATGGGGTGATAGTGTCCAGGATCCTTTGAGGCACCACCTTTCTGTAGAGGACCACTGTTGCTGCACCCCACACTTTGGACACATATCCTGTAGTAAGGCTGGGATTGAACAGTAGGTTTATGTTTGGTAGTAGCACGTCTTGGAGGTCATGTAGGACACAGCCCGGGACACTGTCTCGTCCCATTGATGCAGTGTGTATTGCTTTGTAGAGGGCGGCTCTTACTTGAGCATCTGAGATGTCAGGGGGGCAGCACTCTGCTGGGATACATATTTGCCCTTTTAGTGTAGAGGGGTGAGAAGTTTGCACTGAACCTGTCAGCTAGAATGTTGGCAATGTCTGTGGGTTTGGTGTTTCTATTGACATTTTGGACTACCTCTGAGCATATCTAGGAATTACCACCCAGGTTCCTAACATAACTAAAGAAAGCCTTGTGATTATCCTTAGTGTCCTGTGCAATTTCTCTCGAAGCTGGCCTTAGACAATCTTATGAGTGCCTGTAGTTATTTGCTAATACTGATCAGTGATGCTTTCCCTATTTGTGAATTTGCTGTATCATTTAGTAGCTTCCTCCTTCTATTGTGTAGTTTGTTTATGCTGGGGTCCACCAGACAGGACGTCTGCCTTTGAAGGATTGGGTCTTGGTTTTATTCGGGATCACATGATCCATGCATTCCTGAAGGTGTCCATAGAATGCGTTTATAGAGGAATCTGCGGTCTGGTCTGTAGTTTCCACAGGCCCGGGGGCTTTGAAGGTTTCCACCTCAGTTTTGAGGAGTGTGAATTTGCTTTAGAGAAGTTGTTCACTGTGGTGTTCTGGGCAGGGGGTGGGGTCAGGATGTGAATATCCAGTGAGATTATTTTATGGTCCGATCTTACCAGTGAGGGATACACTTCTGGTCTGGAGCATAGAGTCCCCATGTTGGTGATGATCAGGTCCAGTATGTTTCCCCTTCTTGTGGGAGTGGTAACAAGTTGTTCCATAGCATTTGAGCTCATATATTCTAGGAATCTTTGGTCTAGGGTGTTGGAGCTACAGTCATGCTCCCAGTCCATGTTTGGGTAGTAGACGTCGCCCAATACAATGGTGTTTGGAGAGACCTTCATATTTCCACTGTTCACAGGACGGCCGAGTGCAGTTCTTGGGCTTGGGAGGGTGGTCTGTAGCAGGCTATAACATGGAAGGCAGTTTCACCCATTGTTAGTTGCACATGGATAGTCTCTGATGCTTGGTGCTTTGCCACCAACCTGGAGGTGTGGGTATCTTTGATGAATATCAATACTCCCCCCCATTTGTGGTTCTTTCCAAGTTTTGGGGCTGAAAAGCATGGTATGAGGTTAAACCTGGTAGTGCTGGTGTGCTCTCAGTAGCCCTGAACCAGGCATCTGTTACAGCACAGATATCGATGTTCTCCATGCCAAGGAGAGTTTCGGGTGCATGCATCTTGAGGTTTAGTCTTCTGGCGTTGGGTAGCATTACTCTTAGTTTCTTATCCCTTGTGATACCTATGAAGGTGGGTTTATCATTTGAGCCTTGCCTAACATAGGCACTATGGGGGTAGCAAGAGCCTTTGCCAATATCTGAAAGCCCAGGGGTGACAGGTGCAGGCCATCCCTAGCGAAGCAGGTGGTTCAACAGATGATGAATATGTGAGGGTGTAGTGCCTGTGATTAGTTAGCAGTAGCATATATGACTGCTTATGTGGACACATGCCAGGTAAATCATATGCAATGTGTCACAGGCAACGTACATGTGAACAGGACAAACACTGACATTCTGTCAAGTGAGACATGGACATACATATAGTAAGCTATGCAGATGGCACTAGGAGACCACAGAAGCTCTATAACTATGCATTGCAGGTGGAATCAGTATCCCAGGGTAATTGAAAGCAAACATGCATGCAAACAAAGCTACAGTAAACAGGGCTGCATGTAGTCCATTGTGCAACAAACAAGCTGTACCACTTCAAGTAGGTAACACTGCAAATATGCAGGCACTATGCACATGTACATAGAAATACACGGGTTAGATGGCTAGGGTCCAGTCTCAGCACACACAATTGTACAGACCATGTACTGTCAGGATGTACAATAACTGGATGGAAACCCATGTGCTCATACCTGCAGTAATACACATGTCAAATAACAGGATGTATGCTACCTGGCCTGCCACCACAGTATCCCTGACATATATGGGGACTCTCCCTCCTGTGACAGTTAGTTTTGTGTGTTGGGGCTGTCTAGCGTGGTATGAGATGTGAGCTTGCAGTGCTAGGGTGCTCCTGTGTGTCCTGTACCAGTCGTGTAGTACTGCACACATATCAACATCCTCAAACATCCGCATTGCAGAGTCCAGTGTGGGCAACATGCCACTTGCAGTTTACATGTCCATCATTGCATATTACTACATTCATTACCTTATCCCCTGTGCTACCTATGTATGTAGCCTTCTGTTGACATCATTGCCACTAGTATGCCAACATGTGCAGATGATACACTATGGTACTTACCATGGGTGTAGACAACAGTACATGACAATCACACCCTTACTGCATCAGGCATGCTGTGATATACCCACAATTAATTCAGCACACAGTACTGTTAACAACATGATACTATTACTACACGTCTATGTGGTCACCCTGTGCATCAGCAACATGTTAACCTGTACCTGCACAGTTGTTACAGATTGCAGGAGGTGGCACAGTTTCATCATATGCACAGGGTGTGAACTTGGTATGCCTGAGTCAGCCACCGATACCACCGATTGACATGTATGTGTATGTGTGTTGGTGAGGGACAGCAGTACAAGGTGGGGCAATGTTGATGCAGTGTGTGCGTGTATGCGGTAGCCCTAGGTGTTGTCAATTCGCATGTGTGTATGGATGCACACAGTTCCACCTCATGGCTGCCATATACTGGTGTTTGTGGACAGCCACAGACTGTACCTGCCAGGTCATACAGATCAGTGTCTCTGGCCACGGACACGGTACCTGTGCCTTGCAGGGGTGCTACAGACCGTATCCAGTACCAACCCAGACTGGGTACTGTCATCAGAAGCAGGTGTTCATTGACTGGACACAGATCCCTGTCGGGCCTGGCCAGAGCCACGTGCACGTGGTCTCCTGGGGCGGTCTGATGACAGCACAGACCCAGCATTGCTGGGGCTGCTGCTGGCACTATGGGGGTGGCCGCGGCCCTGTTGTCATCCATGATGACTGCCAGCTGCTGCTGTTGCTGGCATACGGCCACATCGACTCCTCAACCGTCCACCATCGCCCTGGCTCATGGACATGTAGTTGTGGAACCAGTCTAATATGTCCCCAGAATGTCTGTCTATGACATCGGTGAAATCACGGATGGCAGCCGCAATGTCACGCATACTGTCAGTCATGGCTGTGCGACATGCTGTTAGCTCCCTCAGAACCTGTCTGGTGTACCATTCCATATGTGACTGTGCCTGCATGACAGCCCGAAACATAGCTGAGGTTGTAAGACCTCTGTGGGCACGTCTGACAGGGACAGTACGCCCACGGATGCTCTCACGAGAACACCTGGACATCTGTCTGTGTGGTACCATCTCTGGGCCATGCCCATGGCTGCTGTGTGGGGAGGCATGTGCCACAGATACCACATTACCCTGGTCAATGCCCACTGTATGCTGTCCATCACCTAGGGACATTGGTGACAAAGGGTGTATTGGCAGGATAACTGTGTGCATTGATGGGGTCGACAGCTGTGTACTGTCAATCGGCTGACCAATGGCGGACCCTGGCATACCTTCCTGTGCCATTACACAGATGTCTTCATTATCAGTACCCATGGTGCCTGATTCAGGTTCCCTGCTACATGACACCAGAGCAGCACCAGAACCTGTGGGAGGGAAACAGGAAACACAGTTTACAATGTCTACACATTACCAGTGATGCACACATGCACACATGCACACTTGCACACATGTGCACATGCACACATGCACAGGTGCACACATGCACACATGCACACATGCACAGGTGCACACATGCACACATGCACACATGCACACATGCACAGGTGCACACATGCGCACATGCACACTTGCACACATGCACACATGCACAGGTGCACACATGCACACTTACACATGCGCACAGTTTCACACAATTGTACAGTACTCAGTATGCGTGATATCAACACACAGACACTGACACACCTACATGCATACAAAGAGCACTACTAAGTGAGCCTAATATTACTATTACTATCAAGACTATTACAGGTATTGTTAATACACACTCACCAGCATGGATAGGCTGCATTGCTGTTACACCGGAGGGACCTGCAGATGTGAAGAAACTAATGTCAGTGGGCACAACTGTGCCATTGTTACTGAGTATGATACAGGTCAGTAGTACAACAGTCGCCTTTCACAGGTCAGCTGCTAATATTGAGGATATCACACTTGCACATTAAATACTATGGTGACAGCTACAAACCAAGGACACACCTCACACATGCATTAACTACCAGTGTACACAACAGTCAACTATACATATGGCATATTACCTGCACGCTCACTGTCTTGCTGCTGCGTGGCTCCAGCCTCCATCATAATGCATGTCTGCTGCTGTTGTTGTTGCTGGCAGACTGGAGCCACTACACTCATGAGTAGTCCCTCCAGTCTAGTGAGTGGGGGATGTGTAGCCACCCCACCACCTGTGGTGACCTG